>NC_085107.1:2424242-2727272 GCF_030269925.1 Bombyx mori | reverse complement strand
CGTAACATTTCACTTATGCATTTTTTCATAATGTTTATTTGTAAACGCTTTTTATTTAGCTTTTATTGCATTGATAAGTGAAGAAGCTCACGGCTCACTTGATATTGAATCTTACTTGAGACATGAGCTCAAAGATTCATTAGGTTTGCGCAATAGCTGTCGCACTCTTCGCCTTGGAGCAAACGATTCATCTCGGTGTGCAAATACGCAAGACCGGACCTACCCGTCTCTTTATAGGCTTTATAGGCTCACCCATCGATTCCTGGTTTGCAGTAGCACTGCCCCGTGCGCGGATGGCAGGTGCTGTTGTACGAACCCTCGAGATTGCAGTCGCAGGGCTTGCAGCCATCGCCGGAGAAGATGTTATAGTAGCCGTCCTGTTGCGTAATTGATAGCATAAAAAATCGTCGTGCCCTAAAGGATAAGACGTTCGGTGCATTCGTATCTAGCGATGCAACGGTATTCGAATCCCGCAGACGGGTACCAATTTTTGTAATGTAATACGTACTTAACAAATGTTCACGATTGACTTCCACGGTGAAGGAATAACATAGTGTAATAAAAATCAAACCCGCAAAATTATAATTTGCGCAATTATTGGTGGTAAGGACCTCTTGTGAATCCGCACGGGTAGGTACCACCACCCTGCCTATTTCTGCCGTGAAGCAGTAATGCGTTTCGGTTTGAAAGGTTACTGGAGCCCATAGATATCTACAGCGTAAATGCGCCACCCACCTTGACATATAAGTTCTAAAGTCTCAACTATAGTTACAACGGCTGCCCCACCCTTCAAACCGAAACGCATTACTGCTTCACGGCAGAAATAGGCAGGGCGGTGGTACCTACCCGTGCGGGCTGAAGAGGTCCTACCACCAATTCTCAAA
Source organism: Bombyx mori (assembly GCF_030269925.1). Lineage (NCBI taxonomy): Eukaryota > Metazoa > Arthropoda > Insecta > Lepidoptera > Bombycidae > Bombyx > Bombyx mori. The sequence goes on along the minus strand of NC_085107.1, from coordinate 2,726,388 downwards.
TTTTACCACAAAACGCTGTCAACTCTGAATTTATTTACAAACACAATGTTTATTGGACACAGCATACTCATATTGTTATCGACAGCATCGCTCGTACTTACTTCACACTTATCGCAGTTTTTGCCGATAACGTGAGGTCGGCAGGTGCAGTATCCTGTAAGTCCGTCACATAGAGGAGGTCCCTCGGGACTCTCTACCGTCCCGCCTTCGTGACACTCGCAGGGCTGGCAATCACCCTTCTGTTTAGGATCCAATGCGTCACCGTAGTAACCTATGACAGATTAATAATTTAATTAAAATTAACTCATTTGCTACCGTATTATTGTAAAGTTAGATAGAAACTTTAAATCTACGAATTCACTCTAAAATAAGTTATAAATTAATGAAACGATTACAATAGAGATGTGACATTAAAATATTCTGATCTTATTTATTAATCAGAAAAATATCGAAATTTCATGATACTTATTCAATTTGAATACTCGTAAATTCATCAAAATGAATAACAATTTTGTGATGTAAATAACAGTCACCACAGCAAATTTTTGTGATTTATTTTACATTTATCATTCTACAAAAAGAGGTGGTAATAATTTTTTGTAAGTTATTTTAGATCCGATTGGTAGTGATATTGTTGCTCTAAGTTTTGGCAAAGTTTTTATGACCGGCCGCCTGCCTGACGTCAACCCTCCTTGGGAATGCTTTTGTTGACCTTGGGCCGAGGTTTTATTGGCTTTGGTCTGACTTTGGCTATTAGTCGCCTGATATTGATATTATATTATATATTATATTTGGCGACTAAGAGCCAAAGGAGAAAACATGTTGCGCCGACCCCAGGTGACTGGGAAAAGGGCAGGATAATGATGATGATGGTAGTGATATTGTGTTAGTTATTTTCTTACTTATTCCTAGAATTTTAAAACATTACGAACGATTATAAATTTCTGTTGTCAAAACTTGTTTGATTTTATATATCTTTAACATACTATGTGTTTTTTTTTTACTTCCTATTGTCCTTCCTTCCTATCCTTATGGGGTTATACTAGATTCTTCGAACGAGTAGGTTCCGTAGGTAGGTAGGTAGGTAGTTCACGGGGCTCTACTGACGACGTTGCGAACACGAACCCTAGCAAGAGCCGTGCTTCGCAGAATCTACCACCGGATCGGAAACGCGGTACACTGAGAAGATCCGGCGAGAAACTCAGTGGGCTGTGTCTGTGGGTTAATTTACTCGCCGAGCCCTACGACGTGTAATATGTGGTAATAAACAAGATAAGCAGGCAAGTTGTCAGAGGTCGCAGGAACACGTCAAATGTACGTTCAACACTAGACAAAAAGATTGAGTGACCTCTGTTCTAATCAATAAGCAAATCATTTGAATGCTCACCACTGAGGCATTTGTCGCAGTGCTGCCCGGCCGTGTTGTAGATGCACTTGAGACACTCCCCGGTGGTTCGGTTGCAGTTGCCGACAGCATTGAGGTCGACGTTCCCGTTACACTGACATTCCTCGCATTGCTTCTGAGGCCCGAACTGCCCGTTAGGATCGCCGAAGTGCCCGTCGGCGCAAACCTCGCACCTCGGTCCTGTGAAACGATTTCCCATGAATATTCGAGAAACTTCATGCACAATACCATGTAATTTGATTTTCAAAGTGCTGTAACCAATTATTGAATTCAAATATATATTTTTTTATTGCTTAGATATGTGGACAAGCTCACGGCTCACCTGTAGTTAAGTGATTGCCGGAGCCTATAGACATCTACAACGTAAATGTCGCCACTCACCTTGAGATATGAGTTCTAAGATCTGTTTTTATTCAACGGCTGCCATACCCTTCAAACCGAATCGCATTACTGTTTCACGGCAAAAATAGGCAGGGTGGTGGTAGTACTTATCCGTGCGGACTTACAAGACGTCCTACAACCAGTAAACAGCTTACAAGCGCAGTTAAAACACTGTGCCTTTTAAAATCCTTACCAGCGTAACCGTCGGGACAGTCAGTACACACGATGCTCTGGTCCATGAGTTGGATGCAACCACTGTCCTTCGGACAGGGACAAGGCTTACAGTCGTCTGGAGTTCCAGCGATAGCATTCCCGTAGAAACCTTTCGCGCAGAGCTCACAGTTGCTACCGGTCGTATTGTGCTTACAGATACAGAATCCTGAAAGATTAACCATTAATGACTCTTAAAGTATATATAAAACGAAATTACCATTCGGCTACCGAGAACTAAGGTGCCTCTTGAATGAAGGTAGGTCCTAATAGGCAACAAAACAAAACACCAACGCGGCGAAAAAGCAAAAAAAAAGGATAAGAAAAATATAAATCCAAAAGAAGTGCAAATAAATGCCAATAACTCACCAGTCGCGGTGTCACAAATATGGGCATGTCCGTTACAATCGCAAGGTATGCAAGTCGAGTACGGTCCGCCGTTGGCAGGCTCGTGCTTGAACCCTGGTGCGCACTCTTCACAGTAGTCCCCAACATAGGCTTTGGGACACGAGCATTTCTCCACCCAGTTAGCTGGAGCCGCCCCTTTCTCTCTGCCAATCTTGGCCGTTTCCAACTTGAAGTTGATCAGGTACCCGACACCGCCTTTGTTGTATGTTCCCCTGATTTTGATTGCCGTCAAATTCTGAAGGATCGACATGAACTCATAGTTCGAAAGCGTCGGAGACCAGCCGTAGCGAGGGTCTTCCTGCAGTCTGAACGTATACTCTTGAGGCTAGAACAAGCGACACAGATACTTGAATAACAATTATTCGGAGAACATCAAAATAATCGCGTTTGCCGCTTATTTGCTATTCGCAATCGCACCATCTTTCAATGAGAACTTTACTACTTACTTGATCAGTGGGTTCTGGATTGTTCTGTCCGTAAATGTTCATTGAAATAGAAGTCCGGGCGCCCTCGAGGATAATGTCCTGAGCAGATGGATAGCCACTATGTTCGCCTAATTTCAGCGAAAATTTCATATCGTGGTTGTACGATGGCCGCTGATCGCCAAGGAATTGATTCGGCGCAAGGAAATAAACGATCTCAGTATTCTTTGACACGACCGCTGAAAAAAACACCCCCATTAAGGCTAATGCACCTAAGGTTTCTTCTTATTATTATTATTTACTAGGTGTACCCGTCCGGGCATTTAAAATTAACATTATTATTTCTCACCCCCACAAAGATTCTCATCATTAACGCCCCCGCAACTGGTGTAGGGAGTCCAACACTCATATAAATATTAGCCTATCCATTAAGTACATGTATTTTCTACATGGATACCCAGTTTCAAGTCAATCAGATGCACGGTTCAGTAGTTAAAACGGAACATCCGTAAAAACCACTGTAGATTTATATATATTAGTATAGATTAATCACAAATTGGTACCAAAACAGACAAATTTGTTTAGATTTTCAAAAATAAACCTAACAGACTAGCAATTACCTATATTCTGCGTATTAGCATTAAACTGCAATTGTGCCGGTTTGCCTGTTTCATCAACAGCATCCCACTTCTCCGAGTCTCGAATGAAATGAGCGCTGATGTCGTGAACCTGGTATTTCGGAGCGGAGCTGCACTGGGACGAATGGCCGAAGCAGAAGCAGGGTGTGCATCCAAACTCGTTCTGTAAATCTAGATTGAAGAAGCCGGGCTTGCACCTAGAATGATAGTGATTATTGATTTACAAGCTGGATCAAAGCTATTTTAAAATATTTATGAGGTGATTTATATAGTTCGATGAGTATTATAGTGTAAGTTGATGTACGAAATAATATGTGCTTAGGTATTGTGTTGCTTTTGTTTTTTTGTAACTTAAATTTATAAATTTCTCTTCTTGTTCACTTTTTACTTACCTATATGTGATTTTGATTGTGGAAACATAGTTGGTTATTGTTTTAGCTATTTTTTTTAAATATGATATGTATTGTACTGTGTGTTTCTCAAACGAATAAATAAATAAAATCATCAGAAACAGGATCTACCATTTTAGTGCTTTCAAAATTATAAGCACACGATATGTTTGTAGTCAATCATTATACTTAAATACAATTTCCATCACCTTTAGCTTGGTTCTATCTATCTATCAGTCCACAGACGTCCACTACTGGACATAGGTCTCCCCCAAGCCTCGCCACGATTGGTCCTGCGCTGCTTACATCCAGCGGATCCCCGCGAACCTCAACAAGTCGTCAGTCATTTTGTACTGATGATCTCTTTGAGTTTGAGGATTGGACCTCTTGTGAGTCCACACAGGTAGGTACCACCACCCTGCCTATTTCTACCGTGAAGCAGTAATGCGTTTCGGTTTGAAGAGTGGGGCAGCCTTTGTAACCATACTGAGACCTTAGGACTTATATCTCAAAGTGGGTGGCGCATTTACGTTGTAGATGTCTATGGGCTCCAGTTACCACTTAACACCAGGTGGACTGTGAGCTCGTCCACCCATCTAAGCAATAAAAATAAATAAATAAAACTTGTGGAAGGCCCATGCTACGTCTTCCGGTACGCGGTCGCCACTCAAGAACTTTTCAGCCCCAACGGCGAACCGTTCTACGAGCAATGTGTCCTGCCCACTGGCACTTCAACGTCGCAATCCTTAGCCTAGTTGTTTGTAATTCGTAATCAAATAATAGTGGTTTATAAAAACAAGTCTTACTCCCGACAGCGTCTGCCCTCGACGTTCTGTTTGCACAGACAGACACCGGTCTGCGGGTCGCACTGAGGGGTGTTGCCGTACGACCCGGACTCGTTACAGCCGCAAGGCTTGCATCCTTGGTTCGTAAACTCGTAATGGTTCGGCGCACAGGCGTCACACTTGTCCCCTGTCACTCCGGGCTTGCATTGGCACTTGCCTTCTGCATTGCATTGAAGGCTTCGAGAACCTAAGCAATGAATTGAACAAAATCTTATTTGATTGGTGAAAACGTCAAAAGTCAATCTCATAATGCAATGAAGGAAGCATTTTATTTACCTAAATGTAACATTCAATTATGTTTATCTTGCGAAAAACTACCCTCTTAATCGATAACAATTAGTATATTTGAGTGCACTATCAAAATTTTTTTATTTATTTCATTTACTTCAGATTTTGCATCCATATTACATTTATTAACATTTCATATAGTATACCAGAATGAAATAAAAACAATAAGTACAATTTCCGAATAAAAAAAAACAATAGTAAAAACAAAAAATAAAAATGAAATTCAGAACTACCTTAACCTAAAACTGGTTTGGACCCAGAGTGCTATCTATCTCTCTCTCTATATCTATCTATTCGCACATACGCAAACATTCCCGACGCACCGCAGTGACGCGGCAGCGACACAATAATATGACTTTTTTATATTTATTTTACCAAATCTCTTACGTTTTTACTATCAGTCCAATAACTAGTTGTTCTCATTAGAATGTTTACCGGTAGGGTTACAGTTGCAAGGCAAACAGATGTCTTCGGGACTCTGGTAGAAGTTCTCCCTGCACCGCTCACAGTTGGGGCCGTCTCGGTTGTCACTGCACTCGAGACAGTGCCCTCCGTGTCCGGTCCTTTCGTACAACTCTTTGTCGAAGTAGCATTTGTTCGAGAAACCGTTGCAGTTGCACGCTGAGGGAGATTAGCACACGTCACTTATATATGTAATAAATCGATAATAAATTCTGTTAAAACAAGTTTTGCTTTTCATCAAACCATATGCCCAAAATTTTATGTTTACGGTATGCAAATTTAAACATTCTTATAACTAGGACGGCAAAAATTAAAATTGACAAGTAAAAAAAAAAATGGCGCCAAGTCGTCAAAACGCGAAAATATGTCTGCCATTCAAAATTCAAGGTAATATAGTATCGAATGTTTCAAATTATAATTAGTTTAAATAAACTTTACTCATATAAATTTAATTTTTTGTATCAAAAAATATAATCTCAAGAAACAGAGAAAAGACTACAGTCGCATTCGTATAAAAATGATTGTGTGAATGAATGAATGCTATGTGACGGCCAGAAGTAGAAGCCCATTTTCGAGCAATTTCGGGCATTTTCCCGAGAATATAACACCGTCATTTAATGAGTGTTAAATCAATAAAATTATTAAACAATGCGACGTTACATAGCGACCGCCAAATGAACTACTAAATGTTATGAAAAAAGACTTAAAACTCAAAAAATATAATTTACTTTATGTCTTATATAATCATACTATTTTTAACATCTACAATTGAAAACGTCTTGTAAAAATTACTCAAGATTTGGTTCTTTGTGAACGGTATATACGATAGCGGTGCTGCATTGGTTTGATGGCATTAAAAAGTCCATTACGTTCGCTCTTTGAAGGGATTCTCCTCCAGGAAACCCTATATTTACGCTTTAAGCTGAACTAAGCAATTCGCAAAGAAAAACAAAATTCGCCATGCCAAACAATCGCATAATTAAACTTAAACTTATTCAGAGTTTTAACTGTTTATTGATTGAAATAATACTACAAATATTATAAAAAAAATATAAAATTATAAAAAAAGTTTTTTTTTTATATAGGCAATCAAAACATTTCTCAACAAACAAAGCAATAGCTATCACTAAAATACTCTATACTAGCATAGACAGGAGAATCTACAAAATTCAAAACTTAAAGATAAGTGGAGAGGAAAATCGCTAAAAATGCACATTAACATAATATTCCGTTAAACTTAAGGGGTAAGGACCGCGACGTATCGACGCTCATGCAGTGAAGTATCTATGTTGCGGTGTGACTGAGTGAAAGAATTACGTTGTACAAATCATTGTACATAATACACTTTTAATATTTACAATTACAAATGTACAAGTACAAATCCGTAATATATGCTAAACACCCTCACAAGAATCTATTCGTATTTAGCTAGAAAAATATTTAAGCGGGAAATAAAAGAACGTATATTTTTTAATAAACAATAATGATTTGATAATTTTCGCATTTAAATAACGAAACGGAAAACCGGTGGTGTCTTTTATTATTAATCATTGAAGTTCGTAAAATAAAGTTAAGGGTTATGAGAACGAGCCAATTATCATAATTTAATGAATAACGACCATTAAATGTTCTTCATACAAGTCTAGGTAGGTAATTAAATTCATATCGATGTATTTAATTAACAAAATTGTGTATTCATTTAACTAACTTCCAACACTACGAGAAAAGTGACCTAAACTCAAACTACATTTTTTTAATGCAGCGATTTCATTGTAGCATATTATTGGAATAAATCTACAAAAAAGGTAATAAAAAAGTGGCATAACTAAAGCACTCCACAAAAACATACAGCAAAACAAAAGTAATGATGTGAAGCAACATTATTCATCATTCAGATTTGTGAATCGGACGAATGAATGAATGAATGAATGAAAATTCTTTATTGCACAAAATAGTGTACAAAGGCGAACTTAACGCCATGCAGGCATTCTCATCCAGTTAACCCTCGTTGATGAAGTGAAAGATTGAAGAAGTTCGTAGCTGTGATGAAGTTAATACATGGCGATAATTTAAAGAACTACAGTAGACATGAGTAAAATGAACACTAGGTTATAAATTACATTGCCAAAACAAATACATAGATACATACATACAAATATACATACAAAGATAAATAGATAAGAAATACAAATATCAAATAAAATAAATTATATAAACCACAACTACATACTAATACAAAACAATCAAGCTATCAGTGTTTTGAAAAAGAGATCATGTGCTTGGACATGGACGACTAATAAGTACTTTTATTTTATTTTTATTGCTTAGACGGGATTAACATTTGAGACTAACCCTTGCACTCATGCACGTTGGTAGATGAAGCACGTCCCCACGGCGCGTCATTATAGAAATCTAAGCAACGTTCACATTCGCGTCCAGCAGTGTTATGTTCGCATCTGGAAGCCAAATTTATACCAACTATATAATCGTTAAACAATTACTAATTATAATTTTTTGCTTCGATGCGTGGACGAGCCTGGTGTTAAGTGGTTACTGGAACCCATAGACATTTACAACGTAGTTGCGCCACCCACCTTGAGATATAAGTTCTAAGGTATCAAGTATAGTTCAATAAAGGATTAAGTAAATGTAACACCCAAAAGAAGAAACTAACAAACGGTGACGTCATACAGGCGGCTATTCGTAAGCCGAGCTAAATCCTTATGCAACATGAAAGAGAACCCACTTAATGTGGGATAAGCACAAGAAGAATAAATAGAAGAGAAATAAATAAACCATTTCTCCATCATACCGGCACGATCTGGTCTTTGTTCCGTCAGGCTGCTGTTGAGAATCGCACACTGATGCGTGGCCGTTGCATTTGCACCTGGCGCCCACAGCCACATCAGCAATAGCGTACCAATACGATTGTAGGACCTGGACGTCCCCGAAGATCTCGTCACCGAAGGTATTGAGGCGGTCGAGGGAGATACGCAGGTCGGTAGCCGTCACCCAGTCCTGTGAATTGAAATACAGAATAATGCCTTCTGAATTTCTATTGGATCGTCTTACTCTTTTTTTTTAGTAAATACTTTTTAGTAAATATTATCATCTCAAGACTTTCTATAATTAAATCGGTAGATAAAATTTAAATATAACGGGTATCAATCAAATAAAAGATTCTTCTACGAGATATTCTTGTAAATCTAATCGTTATTATATTTGGCATATAGCATATTGATTTTGGTTATAGGTATTTTAAATGTCAGAGAGTAAGTTCAGATTTAAATGAGTTAAGATATACATTATTTATTCATCATTAGATACTGTACACTTTTGCTGAACGCTGATTTACAATATTTAATGCGACTATATTTGTTGACGAATTGTCTGCGAGTGACTTCGCAATACATTGTAACCTTACTATATAGATGCATAATAAGCTTAGCTTACTCGTAGTTCCAGCCGGCATAGTTACATTAGAAAAATTTCATCAATTTCGATTTAAAATTAGCATTTCAATAATTATACCTGTAATTCGGGACTGCTGTCGAACGTATATGCCGAAGGTCGTCCCTCCAGCGTCGAGAACGGCACGTTGCCTCCGGATAACGGAGATATATCTGAATATTCGCTGGTGCAGAGAGCCCTAGTCTCCGCACCTAATTCAGCACTTTTCTGCTCTTCAACTCCGTAAGTTTCTCGACATGAGGCACTAAAGAAATAAATATGCACTTTAAATTTGTTGTAAGTATTAACCAATTTGTATACAGAAACCTTCTCGAATTTCTGTGAAAGTAGTTAAATCGTCAAGTAGTCGAATCTTAAGCTTATAATATAGGTGCACAAACCCATATAGACATCTATACTAATATTATAAAGCTGAAGAGTTTGTTTGTTTGAACTCGCTAATCTCAGGAACTACTGGTCCGACTTGAAAAATTCTTTCAGTATCAGATAGCCCATATATTGAGGAAGGCTATAGGCTATATACCATCACGTTAAGAATAATAGGGCTAATAGGTTTAAGTGGAGTACCAATAACGAATGTTTCAAAATCTGGGTATTTTTCCCTTTTGAGAGCTTAAGCTATATGTAGCTATACGCCAAAGTAACTATCTCACGCGGATGAAGTCGCGGGCAAAAGCTAGTTCTTAATAGTACTATGCCCTTCTTTGTTATCTTGTCCCTCCAAAGTACCCTTTCTCCTACCGCATCCTTATTTCCCTCTTTTTTCACTGGTGGGGCGTGTTGTGAAACAGCCTGAATACAACTATCCTATGTAAGCAGACATTCGTTCTCGTTTGAAGAGTGGGGCAAACTTATACTGTGCTGTATAAATTAACTTCACAAGCATTTAATGATTACACCAAATGGAAGTCAAATAGTTATGCCCCTGTATCTTGCATAGAATAACAAAAATAACATTAATTTAATTTACTTACATTTACATTTTTAATCTATTGTCACACTGGTGAAATATGAAATATAATTAAGAAAATTCCATTAAGATCATTTCACAGATTCCCCTTGAGTTACGGCTTCTTTTTGGGACTGGTGGTATAGTTTATATTAACATTTAATAATTTAAAAAGTGTACCTAACAATGAGACACAAGCTGAAACAAAACCTTTTGATTTGATTTACCTGAAATATTGGAATGGCTCCCAAACTTTGTCTTCGTTTGTCTTCTTGTAAATTGCAAAACTTTGAGGTCGAGGCGAATAAAACACTATCCGGACATACGTAATATCATACGCTTTGCCTGTTGATAACGAAATAAAGCATTTATATCTATTTATTTTCTTTAGATTAGTAATTTTCTAATTAAAATTTTTTTCATGGTTAACTAATCTATAGTTCCATAGAATTCGCAAACTTACCCAAATGTAAGGTCAAATTCACTTGATTGGGGTACTGGATGCCTTCCTTCATTGTCTCCGACTGCCACCAAGTCTGGTTGTCCTGCTCGTGATGAAGGTCGGTTAAGTAATAGCTGGAGAACTGTCCTGGTTGACAGTAGTCACAGGACCTGAAAATTTTCAATTAATTTTGACTCGCTCCTAATTTTATTAAATAAAGGAATATTGCTTGATAGAGTTAGGAAAAAGATATGCATTTAAAGTTACTATAGAAAGCTTAAAGGTTGGTTTGTTATTTGTTTAGCATTTATAAATAATTCAAGTTGACGCTGAATAGAGCTTTTAGAATCGGGCTGTTAGCTTGGTGCTCGTAAAGTCATACCTACGTAAATTCTGCATTTTAGAAGTGATGTTTACCAACTTCTCGTAACTTCATTTAATATTTAATATTTATAGCAAATACCTTGTAGACGTCCCAGCGGATGTCTGTATGCAGTATAACTTTACTCCGTTGTCTCCACAGGTGTTGGTCGCCTCCATCTGGACCAAATAGGCGGCGTTCTCGAACTCTGGTATGCATCTCTGTTTCAAAAGATAACTTGTAATTAATACGATAATTTATACATTTAACCACTTCGACAAAGCGGCACGACACGAGAACTCTCTCATCGTGGCCGCCGGTAACTACATTCCCGTTCCTGCGGACAGAATGGAAAGCAGTCGACGTCGCCCAAAACACGTCATTTCGGATCCTCCCGATCCACTAGCGGTGCTTTTAGGTACGCCAAGCACCGGTCATCATTCTCGTCGAACCCGTCACTTGCGATGAAGGGCTCGACGAGTAAATTAACCCTCAGACACGGGCCACTGAGTTTCCCGCCGGATCTTCTCAGTGGGTCGCGTTTCCGATCCGGTGGTAGATTCGGCGAAGCACTGCTCTTGCTAAGGCCAATGTTAGCAACACATCCGGCTTGAGCCCCGAGAGCTCACCTACCCACTAGGGTAACGCTGATATCGCCTCTCAAGGCTATCTATCAACATAGATAAGAAAAAAAATGTATTTGATAAATAATAATTCCAAAACGTATATTTATTATGTTAAGTCTCACATACGACACTTGAATGAATGCTTCGAATGAAAATATGCAAAGTTCTCAATATTGCATGACGAACGTACCTACTCAAACTAAGACATATCAATTATATAAAAGACAATCGTATCGAATCAGCGAAAAGTATCAGCGATCTTATAAGAAAACAATGAATTCAAAAAAACTACTAAAAAACACGGTTTTATAGAAAATCCTAGTAAAAGATAGAAAATAAATTTATTGTAAAAAAATCGTAGGGTGCATGGTGTCAATAGTTATACATATTTTATTGACAGCTATGAGTAGAAGGATTAACATTTTGATAATTTATCTTAAAAAAGCACTCCACGCTACTTTTACAATAAATTTATTATCTATTTTTTAATTAGTTTTTCTATAAAAGAGTGTTTTTTTAATTTATTTTAAATATTATATATTGATTATTTTTTAGTTTAACTAGCAATATGTATCACTAATTATTCACATTCAGGCAAATACAACAATTTCCAATTTGCTAAGAGAAAAAAAGAAGGCACTGACATGAATTTGTTGTTTTGATTGAAGAAAGTAAATAGGAGATCTAACTGCTTAAAATAGTGAATTGTCATCAGTCCTTGTTAAGTATGGCAAATTTCAAGTTAATCCAACGTTTTGAAGGAGTTAAAATGATTTATAAAGATTACGTTACATACTAACCTACGTATGAAATTAATAAAAGCGTATTAGAAATAAACGCTTCTTTAGTTTCTTTTTGCATAGATCGATAAACAAGCTCACGGTCTATGTGATTTTAAGTGATGACTGGAGCTCGTAGACCTCACAACGTTACAGCCGCCACGTCCCTTGAGACAAGAATTCAGTTGTTCTGTCTCACCGGTCATATTTCACCTTTCGAGAAGTAAAGTTGGTCTACCTCTTGACAGAGATGGATAGGACGATCGATTGAAGGGACAACACTAAGCCTTCTCAACAGAAACACAAAATTTACAATTTACAAAATTAACAATTTAAATTTGGAGTCTATTATTTATTAGACAACTTTATTCTACGACTAATCAAGACCATTCATAATTTCCACGATGAAAGAAGCCAGCCGTTAACTCGTCGACCCAACTAAGCAATAAAGAAAAATGTATATCAACGACATATCCATCTATCAAATGATACTTCACGATTCATGTTATAAACTATATACCTATATGGATGATAAACTAAATACCTACATGTTGATAATAATCTATCAATCTATCTACTAATCATTTCGTATTGTAAGCACACGATGCATCGTATTGCTTGTAAAGAGTTCTGAGAATTTTAAAATTAACCTACGAACGAATAGAAATAGACAAGAAGTGTTCTTAGTATTCGCATTAGGTAGTGTTTATATGAAAAATAAATTGTCTTTGCAATCCTAACAGTGATTACAAAAAAAAAATGTTTCTAATGTTATCATTAGAAGCATCATTGTAGCATTTTCTTTGGGTTTTCGAGTCGTAGCTATAATTAAAATTATTTGTACGATAGTCCATGACCAGGAAACCCGTAAAGTGTCCGAAACTTCGGAAATGTAATGATGATTCTCGTCGAACTCGTCAGGTCGGAAGAGTTGGAACGTTTGCCTACGTTTTTCGCTAGGGGCGCTGTTCCAACTCCATACAAATTTGAGTTAACTTTTACGCTATCGAGAACGTTAAAAAACTCGCACTAAGCAAACAGGAGTATTCGTTTCCGTTGTTTTTTTTTAAATGAAATTTCTTCTTTTTAATAAAGCGAAGGGTATCTACAGAACGTACAGCCAAGCATAACAACCGAGACTTGCGGACAGCCCCCCGACCGGTGTGAACGTCCTAACTAACGCAGCAACTAAATATAGAAGCACTATTTTGGCGGCAAAACTACCATCTGGAATTGACGAGAACGAGCTTCCTTGTTGTCGATGCGTTTTTATTACAACAACACGGATTAAGATATCGATTAGTAACAAGTATTAAATAAAGGAATGTTTAAGAAATAAATGTTAAAATAAGTATGTTTCGAGTACCCTATGCTTTGAGTTCTGAGCATCGCTTCTGATTAAATTACATCTCGTCTTTCATATCCTTTAACTTTATTGATGGTAATAAGAACACTCGCCAAAAATAGGATCAAATTTTTTTATTCACAAAGAAGACTACGGTCAGATTCCATGCTCGGTATACATAGGTGGAAGAGAACTTGACGTAACGAACAATTCATTACCTACCTTTTTTTTTATTATGCTTAAAAAATACATTAAATCAATAAAACAAACATAACACACACTACACTGTATTTGACACACACACGCATGCATACTATTTGTTTATTGTCAATCTTTTCTTATTGCTTTTAGTCCGTGGTCAAATTGAGAATAGATTAATTATAGTTTGTCTTTATTCATGTTTGTCTAAAGTGTAGTCTTGGCAAAATCTGTGATTAAAGAAGTATAAATAGTCTTTGACAACAGAATCATAACAGTGTACAACTTATAATTTCGATTAATTATAGTCGAATTTCGACTACTGGGGGACCACTAGTTTATCATTAAATGACGTCATCGCAGCCTTTTCCAAACGACTAGTTGGTCGTAGCCTAAGAGTTTCTGCGACAATTCTTCTATGAACGATATTTGCAAAGAGTCTTGGGTGGTATGCAGCGACTTGATTGTGCCCCTGCGATTACTGATTATCAGAGACACGATGACTGTTTTGCTTTTTATATAAGCATTACGATAGACCGCACACAGCCGATAGACGTATGCGTGGACGCATCTAGCAGCAAGACCGATGATTCCTATTAAAATATAGTACTTTAAATGGAACACACCTATGACGTAAATAAATTTCGGCATCGCGATATCGCGAATATTCACGGCGGGAAGTCGTTGGATGCGGAAGGCGGAGGACCGCATTATGTGGAAGGCATTGGGGAAGGCCTATGTCCAGCAGTGGGCAGATAAAGGCTGATGATGATGATGATGATGATGATATCGCGCTTGCTTTGTTAAAGACTGGGAACGTCGATTATTTCGAGTAACGTTCGCGTAACGTTAAAAACTTTCATTTATCTCATTGGGTGGTCTCTGATATCGATATTCGCTTGATATTATATTATTATTGCGATCAATATATAATTGCTACAATCTGGTCAACTGACAAAAGACGTTATCGTCCCGCCCTAGACCCTAGACTAGTTTTTTAGGTTAATTTTCATTACTTCACAACCAATCGTAAAATTAGATTCATAGTAGAGGATTGAAAAGCAATTGTTAAAAATTAAAACAAATCCTAAAACGTAATCTTTCGCAATTTCGGACATTAATTATTATTCTACAGTATGACAATTAAGTTCTCGTATAATTGTAACGGATGCGAACTGATAAGTGTTCCGTTGGCCTCCCGATAACGTCCACAAGCGAGGGAGTAAACGAACTCATTACATATCAATGGACTTACAAATATTTTTGATAACCTCCGCGATTATCAACCAAAAAATGTATGGCAACAATAACTAAGTTTAAAATATAAAATGGTTATGGACCGAAAAATTACTGCGGCGATGGCCAATGAAAATGAATAATCTCCGCGATTATCAACCAAAAAATGTATGGCAACAATAAGTAAGTTTAAAATATAAAATGGTTAGGGACCGAAAAATTACTCCGGCGATGGCAAATGAAAATTAAGCCTGCGAGTGCGCACAGGTAGATAATAAAGAAGACGTTAAATAATAATAATAATAGCATATTTTTTTGTACGTTCTATAAAACAAACACCAAAGATGTGTTCACGAATCGAAGAACTATTACGCGCCTAATTTGCGGGTTCAATCACTTTGCAGGGTAACTGCAGAGCCGCACTTGGGCAGCGGTGATTACAACTAAATTCCCCGCGTCAATTTAATATCCTCGTGGCTGAAAATTTTAAATATTGAACGTAATACTGTTGATTCTTTTAATCGATATATAATATATTCCTCATAATCCTCATACTAGTTAAAACTTTGAACTAAAGTATACACGTGTACTTAATGTAGAATATTAATTATTCGTTTATATGTTAAGAAAATGCTTGCAATCAAATTCTTTATTTCTTTAATTTATTTATAATATGCGGTTCAATTATTGAAATTTAAATTTTAAATAAGCATAGTGCTTAATTTTTTCAGAAATTCAAATTGTATATTTATAACATGACCTGTTTTAAATTTAGTAAATGTACGTGCACTATTTAAAAGCATTGGAACGAAAAAAAATCAAAAGCGAACGATTACGTCACTTAAATAAAGCTTACCTGACAACTTTAACTAAAGCTCTATAAAATGCGTTAAAGTTACAGTAAAAGACTGGTCTAAAATCTAAACCCTTAATTCAATTAGAAAGTAATGAATACCTACATAAGCACATGATATATAAATCTAGATATCATTGGTTGATAGGCGTGTTACGTTTTATAATGAAATGATATACATAAGCTTGCATTCCGAGACTACAACGGAATCTGAGTTCGGCCGCGTTTGCCTCGAACCAAGTAAGACAGCAAACAAAAACAAACGCTTAGCACACGGAGCGACGACCACAAGTATAAATGTAAAAGCTCTGACCACTTACTTGAGGTTTTCCATCGGATTTATAACAAGAGGCTCGTTTAGAGCCGACCCTCGGCGTTTGGTAATAATTCTGAGCCACGGCTACGCTCAAGATACTGAGCAAATATGTGTAAATGAGCGGCCGCGCCATTTTGTCGGAGCGCGTGGAGTCGACGTCGATTCACACGCTCGTCGGCCAAGCACTAACGCTCCGAGCGTTTCACAACACTGGCGCAAAGAGTAAGTCAGCGCGCAGTAGGAGCTGTGCTCTCATTTGTCTCTCAGAAGCAAACGCTTCGTATAAACATACTGTAATTGTATTATAAACCCTAGTTAAGGTTACGCTGAAATAGCCTCTCAAGGCCCTCAGCTTATTGATTTAATTTATGTTTTGCAAAGGTTTTTTTTCATTGCATAGATTGGTGGATGGAACCCATAAATATCTACAACGTAAATGCCGCCACCCATCTTGAGATATGAGTTCTAAAGTCTCAGTATAGTTAAAACGGTTGCTCCACCCTTCAAGCCGAAAAGCATTACTTACTGCTTTACGACAGAAATAGGCCGGATGGTGCTACCTAAAATTATTAAAAGCCTTACTTACGTTACGTTGCCTTCATTAATAATTATTAATTCGCGACGCTTGGTATATAAAAGTTGTTTGTGTTCAAAACGCATTTTACAACTATTAGCATACAATTTTCGAATAAAATTATATTAATGATAGCTTAGAAATAATAAAACATGGATTTTTAAATAAAGCAATTAACGCAAATTAAAGCAAAATATAATAAAAAAAATATTAAATAAAACAATTAACCCCCGATGAGCAGTGAGCTTGTTCACGCGTCTATGCCATAGAGTAGAATAATAATATGAAACAAAATTCACATTTTAATTTGATTTGGTTAACACTAATTGAGGTTTAGTTTAAATAATTTAATTTTATTCGTAAATAAATATTTTTTTATGATATTTTACCAAAGTTAATAATCGAAAGCCTGCGAGGGTTAGAAACTTAAAATAATATATAAAAACGGCTCGTGCATCACCCAGAACACGATCATTATTGATGGCAATGCACAAGAAGCATGTGAGGTCAAATGACGAAAGCACACAAACAACGTAACTCACAACCATAAGAAGAGTATTTGGATAAATGTTGCCTAACATGGAATATTATTACTAATATTATAACTATTTCTATACTTATCTAAAATCTTATTAACTATACAACAATTAAAATTTTTTTTTAGAAACACTATATTGAAAAATACTGCCGCTAATGGCGGTGTCTACGATACAAACCACCAGTAGTTAGGACTCCAGAGTGAGAAACCTCCTCACAATATGTGCGGTATCGAAGATAACTAACTGCCTTCTGTATCAGGCCCCTAACCCACCTGAATAACGAAAGTATCTTAAGGTTGATCAAAACTTTGCCAATTTCTATTACTATTACTAATATTAATGCTAATACTATTCAAATAACATAAGTAGATCATTTATTTTGTTTTTAATTATGTTGCTCGAATTACACAGTCAGATCTGGATTTATTCTATGCCAGTCGGACAGACGTGGCCCCTTACCGACCTTTTTTTGTAGACAAACCTGAAAAGGCCTGCGCTTTTGTTTTCTGTTAGAACGCCAACTCGACTTTTCGACGAAAAAACCGACGAACCGTATAAAGGATCAGACATTTACAAATTATTATTTTTGTGTTAATCTGCCGCCTGTTTCGTTTATCGACTGTCAAAGATATAGTACAAGAACTGTTCTGTTGACGGGATTTTTATTTTCGTTGACGAGACGGTGTGCTTAAAGCGATTATGCGTCACAGAATATTTTGTACATGACAAGAAAACGGTACTCACTGGTTTTGATAATGAGCAACTGACTTAAAAAAATTACAATTAATTAAAATTAGAAAATTAATTTTCACGTGTTTTCATTATTTGGCGCACGGCTAATCTACTATTAACTATTATTATATATTAGCTACTGATCATTGCTCTCCATAGCTGTCACAGTATGGACGGATCCTTGAGGTCGATGTCTCAATGTTGCATAACGACTTTCCACCGTTCAAATCGAAATCTATGATGAGTGTCAGCAGCTATAGGCATGGTGGTATCTAATGATACAGGTCCGGGAATTTTACATTATAATCGAAGTGTTCAACTATAGATGTTTGCCGGATGTGATTATAATAAATTCGTAATTTACTGATTAGCAATAAAACGTGAAAGAAAGTTATCTCTATTGGTTATAATGGAAACATTGTATGTACGTATGTATGAGTATTACGTCTGGAACAACTCATATTGAGACTGGCACTTCAAAGTTAAACTGTCTACTAATGTACATACGTCATACTTAATGATTAATTGAAGTTTTATTTCAAACAACAGTGGTTGATTGAAGAATTCAACGAATGTGACAGAAGTTTATAATTGATGTCGCAAATACCTTTTTTTTTGTCAGGAGGAAATCGCCGGACTTCCGCCCTCCACTGGATAGAGGGCGGAGCATGTCAGAGTCGAATTGACTAAAGACTCCTGTCGCTCAACAACCAACGTCCAAACCTCGCATGAGACAGAACTCATGAAGAGGCAAAGGGAGGAAAGTGAAGCGTTTAGTGCGGAGCACATCTCTCCCATTACTCTCCCCCTCGGGACGCCGGACTGGCGGTCGTCGGCGCCACGACCACCAAATGTATTCTGTTAAATTGCTTTTAAAATAATTTACGGAACAAAACCTATGCTGATTTATAAAACTTATAGCTGCTTTCCCATGGAAATAAGTTTTTGAAATATATAATTTACATATAAGATTATGAGTGTATACCTATAAGAACATATGGATCGAAACCAAAAAATGTTTAGAGTAAAAGAAATGATGTATGAAGAAGTGGAAGAAGAAACCATATGATATTAGAAAAAAGCTTAAAATTAGCTTAAAATTATTGTGAGCATGTGTTAATTAGTTACACGTGTACATTGTATCGAAAATAAATCGTGCTCTGTCGCATCCAGCGTGCGACTTCTATTTCTATATACACTAGTTCATGTTGCTATCCACTAGTTTATAAAACTGTTCAAATGAGGCATAAGCGCAGCTATTTAATGATCGTTTGTATTTACATGCATACATAAGGATAGCGACAGTTTCTATTTAGTGATTTACAGGTGAGTGTGTTCACAAAATAACTATAATTATTCAACTAAAATCGATGTGTTTATTAACAATGAAAAATATAGGAAATCGTTTTCTTCATTATACTCTTCGGGGCTAAAACATTGAATTGTATAGTTTAATTAAGATTAAGAAATAGTATTTATTACATGTGAATTAAGTTCTCGTAATATTTTATATACATTTATTACAAACACATTAATTATAAAATATTTAAGATGATTGAAAAATGCTTTTTTTCGGATTTTCAAATATAAACTTTCCAATACATATTTCAAATATATTACTGTTTTTTTGAAAACACAAAATCTAAGTTAAACTTAATAATCAATGTTGCAAATTGACGAATAGATTTATTTTTTTACTTTATCAAACGACACTAATTTAGTTTTCCCGTAAATCGCAGTGCTATCTGTCGAATGTAGATTACTTCCTTTGCCTAGCGAGCACATGACTAAGCCTCTGTGTAACCGAGTGCATTAGGTCACGACTACACTTGTTTCATTCACACTCAAACATTCGTCTCTCTCGCACGGGAGCTTTGAGCTTCCCGTGACTTGTTCGACCTGATAAAAAAGATCTTGCGACTATCCGAGAAAAAAAAAATACACACTGCTTAATAGATAAGCGAGGCTCCTGAAATATTTTATTGTAATGTTTTTTTTTTTACCAAAAACAAAATAACGTTAAACGTATTTGAGTTTAATATCGGAGTATTTTTATTGAAATTACAATTTAATCAGTTCAGTTTCAGTTTATCTCGTTGTATTTTACTTGGAATGTGTATAACCCCCTATAATTGCTGCATTGTCTGTTTATGTTTGTTTGTCGGAGTATTAGTCAAAAATTACTAGCTGAGCAAAAATTTAGTGACATCGAAGGAATATTTTTTTCGATGTTTAAATTTATCACAACTATATATGTATAGTCTTAGCTAACTGCGTATATATCTAATATCACAGTATCATGTAGGTATATTAATTACATTTCTAAGATTTCATTGTAGCTTAATGCATAGGTATATTATAGTCAGATATAGAGTCTACTTATAGACATAGTTTTGTATTCCACGTTGTATGCAATTCCATGTCTATACAAAGAAATGAAATTGGAGTGTCTGTTTGTAAATAAAATGACTACAATTTTTACTTAATGCGTAAGTATGTATGCACACCATATACCAACTTTTTACATACACCAATTTTCATTTTTATTTTGTCTGTCTTTCTGTTTGTCTGTCTGTCTGTTTGTTCCGTCTAATCGTTGGAACGGCTGCACCGATTTTGACGGGACTTTCACTGATAGGTAGCTGATGTTATAAGAAGTAACTTGGGTTATTTTTAGACTAGCTTCGCCCCGCAGCGTTACCCGCGGTACGACAATAACCATAGATAACAATAACCGCGGGGCTCAGCTAGTATTACATAAAAACAAAATCAGTTCTAATCATAACCTTCAATAACTGCCCTTCAAATTTATCACTACGTTTTTTCAGTAATCGTCAACTACAAAATGATTATTAAAATACCGAATTTATAATATTGGAGTATTGCGTGATGTTTTTTAATTATTATTTATATTAGTTTAAATTTTGGTATTATTCTTATTGCATTGCCTACACACACACACACACACACACACACACACACACACACACACACACGCACGCACGCACGCACGCACGCACGCACGCACGCACAAACGCACGCACGCACGCACGCACGCACACGCACACGCACACGCACACGCACACGCACATATATAATGAAGAGATTATGATTAGAACTGATTTTGTTTTTATCTAATACAGAATTGCGTACAACGATTACTGTTAGGTTTTTATTAGAACATCTATAACACATTCTGTAGTATCACAACACAACAGCGTTTCGTACCCTGAGATATGACGTGGACGATTCAACTGTTACCTTTCAACTTGAAAATAGAATTGTGCACACATTTGTTCTTCCTCTATCGTCTGGGAACATGTGCTAAGTACGTGCGTACCTAGATGTGGAATCTGCCAGAATAGTTCAGGACGAAATAGTTGCATAACTCTAAGCGAATTATTATTATTCGTCGAAAGATTTTTTTTACATATTTATATTATTTAATACAAAAGGCCTCTAAATATAAACAAAGGTGTTCTTTTAATTTTACCGGAGCCTTCAGAAATGAACTTTTTTTTCTTTTTTTCCTACCTTTTCGCTGGTAGCCTAAGGGGCTGTTCCAGCTACGCCCGGACGGGGTAGGTGAGCTGACGGGCTCAACCTGAGGGAATTTGCTAACACTAGCCCTAGCAAGAGCAGTGCTTTGCAGAGTCTACCACCGGATCGGAATCGCGACCCACTGAGAAGATCCGGCGAGAAACTCAGTAGGCTGTGTCTATCGCTCGTCGAACTCTTCGTCATAATCGACGAGTTCGACGAGCAAGTGCCTGAAAGCACCGAGAGTGAATCCGGGGAACCGACAAGATATTATGTTTCGGGCGACGATGACTTTGCGTTGCCCCATCGCGGTCGTATAAGGGAATCGAACCTCAAGATGTAATAGCCGCTGCCTTTTCCTTGAAACACGACATTAAATTCTCAATTTTCAACTGTAACGAATATATCATATTTTTAACTACCCAAAACCATATCTATATATTAATACGTGAAGCAAAAACTTTGTACCCCTTTTTACGAAAATTGCGGGGACGGAGGAGCATGAAACTTCCCACACTTATAGAGAATATGGGGAAGGAGTGCAGAATATTAATATTTTTTTAAATTACGCATAAAAAATACATTGCACACACTACCATATATTTGACATACACACGCATGCATACTACATTTATTGATCCTGGCTGAGCCTTTGCTCGCCCACCTGTCCTGGTGAAACTGGAAAGGCCTCCGGGCCACCAGTAATCCTTCAATCATAAAAAAAAAAAAAAAAAAAAATACATTTATTGTCAAACTTTTCTTATTGCTCATGGTGTGTGGTCAAATTGAGAATATATTAAATATTGTTTGTCTTTTATTAATATTTGTCTAAAGTGTAGTCTTAGCTAAATCTGTGTTTATAAAAGTATAATAATCTTTGACAATATAATCATAACAATATTCAAACTTATAATTTCAATTAATTATAGTCGAATTTCGACTACTGCGGGACCACTAACCAATCTAAAACCATATATTATACGAGTATATGAAAGTTAGTAATATGTATTATGAATGAATATGTCATTCTAAACAAATATGTATTATATCTAAAAAGTTACACAAGTCTGTGTGCTAATTATTGTCTAAGCAAAATTCATTTTAAACATTAACCGAAAACGTGGTCTGCAGATGTTTAGATTACGTAATTCTAAAACTAGTGGTTTTTTAATAGCTAAGCTAGGCATTCGAGGAGAACTCAGAACTCATGTGATTTTTAGCGGATTTTGGACCCTATTGCCTTCGCAATTTGAATGTCGTTGCTCAACTTGAAACTCGATGTCGAAATCTCATAATATGTATAGTATAACGGGTGTACCACACTTTAAGCCTTTAACCCATTCTCACGGATCGCTTGGAACCTCTAGGTCTGCGGAAGGACTTTATTTCTCTCTATATTTTGTACAATTTGTTCCATGGGAAGTGCTCTGAGGAATTGTTTGAGATGATCCTATCATCTCGTTTTTACTACATCTCGAGTTCGTCCATACTACCTATAGCCACTGCGTCCATCCAAATCCGGCGTTGTAATGAGCTCCCCTCCACGTTATTTCCCGAGCGGTATGACATGTCTTTCTTCAGACGAGGCTTGTGGAAAGTACTTAACGGTAGGCAGCGGCTTGGCTCTTCCCCTGGCATTGCTGACGTCGATGCGCAGCGGTAGCCATTCACCATCAGGTGGGCCGTATGCTTGTCTGCAAGGGCCCAGGGGCAATGGCAATACAAAGGCAATAAAAAAAGCTACAAAATATAATTACTCCGAATATATGACAGCGGGATACTCACGTGGGTTCGAAATCAAAATACGCCTATATCATATCGACACACACGTTAGCTTTTTATGTTTGAGAGATTACTTTTCAGGCCTTTTCAGTTTCACTAGGACAAGTGGGCGAGCAAAGGCTCTGGCAAGAGGGGTGGGATTTGCTAACAGTTGCCCGAGTGCCTCTAAGAAGACCTAACAACTCAAGAGCAGCTGCTTCGTGAATGAATCTACTACCGAATAGGAAGCTCAGGGGGCTGATGCATGGGTTAGCTTGCACGTCGATCTCTTTGCCGAAATCGAGGAGTAACGTTAGCTACTAACGAACTAACATAGGAAACCAACTCAATAGATCTATCAAAAGATTCTAAAGCGCGCAATCTTAGCTATTCCTCTTTTAATGATTTCATTAAACACAATCTCCGTTCTCGAGAAAGTTAAAACAAAAGATTAAAGTGTTAACGTCAACAGAGGTCCTTGAACCCGATTATCAGCTCGTGGCACCCGAAAATACTTCCGTCCTATCTATATTTAGGAACACTATCAAAAGATACAGTTTTATGTATGTAGGTCTTAATTCGATAAAATTCTCGGGAATTCATTCTCACGTGATTAGCAGACGCATCTTTATCGCTGCGTTCTGGTCGGACTGAATTCGATTACAAACAAAAATTAACCGCCTTGCTTAGCTCTTAAGGAATATAATAGGAAATCAGTAGTTAATGAAAATGCATTTTCAACTGTTTGTCTTGTCGATTCGAGGAAACATTTACTTTGCAATTGTCCGGTGCTTATTCCTCCACAGTTTCTCACAGGAGTCTTAATAGGCGCCTGATTTAAAACCTAGGTATTTAAAGTTGATTTTAAAGTTTCTAGACGCAAACCAGATTTTAATTCGATCTAAGTGGATAGAGCTGTAAGTTGAGCCGCGTCGTCTCACCCCTTTTAACAGCCGCCGCGCATTTTCCACTCACTAATTACTGCTGTACCTGTTGCTAAACTGCCACAACTCAGGAAATCACAAAATTTTCGTTGTTTTTTTCTTCGGATTACGTGTGAGAATACTCGGGGTATTAAGTTGTTGAACTGAATTGAACATAAAAGATAATACTATTGTGTATTTAAAATAAATAAATAAAACATATTCCCCGTACATATACCGTGACAATACGGCACATTTACGTAAATCTCATTAGGAAGGCTCAAATTTATTTGTGATGAGATTTTGTGTAGCGGATATAATGAACACAATTTCTTTAAAGAACACGTCAATATTTTACCAAAATATGATATAATATATGAGAGAAGAGCATGGGTGCATGAATGGAAGAGGACATTTTGCGCCGACCACACATGATGTCAGATAAGGACCAAAAGACGAATAAGGAATAAACATTTTACAGTATAAACAGAGACATGCAAAGCTACATTTAAAAATGATCAAACTTAGTTTCCTTTTAACAATAGACTAAGCAAATGTTATTTTCAATAATCTAAGCCTTCACAGAAATACGTCCTCGATTCAATGAATAATCTACAACAAAAAGGATTGTATTACACGCCACGTTAATCAAATTAATAGTTCGGATAATTCGTGATATTATCACGGTATGGTCCCCGAGGTACGAGCCTCCTTGTATAAAACGCGACAATTCGAATTATTGTAGTTGTGCTGTTCTCCCTGAGGGTGTAGTCACACGCGACTGCCATTCAGCTCTCAGCACCAGTTGCTGTGGCAGTTTGGATGTGTCCACCGGTCCTGACACACCATGGACGCTAAGGTATTCCTAACTAGTTAATAAAGTGATAAGTTAATAGGCAAAAACTTAATGGGACTTGTATTGAATTTTGAAATCGTAATCAGCTTCCTGTTCTTTTAAGCCAATCTACTACTATTTTCATTGATAGCCGAAATTCTAATGCACAGATTATCGGAATACAATTTTATACATTGTTTTAATGTTCAATTTAATGACAATTCATCGGAGGGATGTTCGCGTGGCTTAATGAAAAAATAAAAAATAAACGATGCAATACAACAATTTTACGTTTTTATATAATACATCACAGACGTCCTTAAAATTATTATTCAATGCTGTTTAAGTATTTCAAAGGCACCCTTTTATTGATGAATTTAGTCGAAGATAAAATAATTTCGGGTAAACGTTATCTTTACTAAGACACGCTATTTTTTACAGTTTTTAAAGACAGCAAACACGGAAGTAAACGCTGTGAATAATAATAATAATCCTAATAATAATACAAAGTTAGTATTCCATGAACAAATATATATGACGATATTTTTTTTATTGCCTAGATGTGTGGGCGAGCTCACAGCCCACCTGGTGTTAAGTGGTTACTGGAACCCATAGACATCTACAACGCAAATGCGCCACACACCTTGAGATAGAAGTTCTAAGGTCTCAGTATAGTTACAACGGCTGCCCCACCCTTCAAACCGAAACGCATTACTGCTTCACGGCAGAAATAGGCGGGGCGGTGGTACCTACCCGTGCGGACTCACAAGAGGTCCTACCACCAGTAAGAACAACGATTGTATTGTCATTTGGGCATTAATAAACTAACAGTATTTAAACCGACAAAACTAAAAGGTACCGTATACCTTAGTGTGTTCTTTTTCTTAAGTTTCACTGACTGCTGTTGATTAAGCCGTATTGATGGTTTCTGAATAAAATTTATTTAGTTGCTACGTAAATATCAACTTTGTTTCACTTAATCCTTAAGAAGATTTTCCATTACAGAGCAAAGAGCGTGGTATTCTGAAGCTGGAGCCTCGACCGAAACTCTCAGGCGAAGCCAAAATGGAGTTGTCACCAATGGTAATTCCAATACATTATTTTTTCATAGTACAAATTGCGTATTTAATTGAGTTAACAATAAACATGTAAGAGTATGATTCTCAACTAATATTTCAATTAACAATAACAATCTGGCCTGCCCGATAATTCAGGACTTTTAACAAACAAATTTAGGCTACGATCTTTCTTCACTCTTCTATCTTCTATCTACTATCTTTAATCACTTACAGCTTTTATTTATTTTAATTGATGTTATTTAACTGGTAATTTTAATAATATATCAATGATTCTATGTACAGTTATGGACTGGCTTTTGAAATGGACGTTTTTAATTAATGAATAATAAGAGAGATGCCGTGTCTGGATCTCGTAACGTGAGCATTGGCGGGAAGATATGCTCAACAAACATATTAATAACCACAAGCCCACTGAGGTTCTCGCCGGATCTTCTCAGTGGGTCGCGATTACAATCCGGTGGTAGGTTCAGCGAAGCACTGCTCTTGCTGGGGCTAGTTTTAGCAAATTCTCTGAGGTTGACCCTTTTTTTTTTTTTTTTTCAACCTGTGAGCTCACCTACCGCTTGGATGGAATGCCCCCTAAACTGCCGGCGAACAGGTATGGAAAATAAAATAATTCATCGACAATCAGCCGACAAGAGTGAACTTCTTCTTTATTCTCCACCTTATCCCTCCAGGTGGGGTCGGCACGGCTATTTTTTCTCTTCCGTTCTCTTCTATCAGCCGTCATCTCAACACCCACTCCTCGCTCCCTCATATCGTCATTCACACGAATGAACGACTTATAAATACTTAATACATATATGATCCAAGACTGTATGTATCTTGATACTCTTTGACTGGAGTTTTCATTCCTTTTTCACAAAAATGTAGTTTTGTGACTCCTTGATAAGACACGCCCCACCAAACCATCATTGACGCAGGATGATGACCACGTTTTACCTTTCCGACCACTTGAGCAACATCTTTAGAACTGTGAGCGTACACTTTATCATTTTGCTTATTGTAGTGTTCTTCAATCGTGAACATTTTTTCATCGGTAAAGTGGATATTTCTGTGCCTTTCACCTGCGTATCGCGACAGAAGGCGTTTTGATCGATTCACTCTTTTTAATTGTAAAGATTGATTTAGGCCATGTCCTGTATATCGACGATAAGCACCGAGCTTCGGATCTTGTTTTATAAAACGCGACAGAGTTGTAGCAGAAATCTTCGTTTCTCGCGATAAGATTTTTTACTTCCTGATGGGGTTTCGACGAATTCTAGCTTTATCAGCATTAACAGTCTTTGTAGTTCTAACATACGGCTGATACTACTAAGCCTTTGAAGTGTCTGGAATATGACCGACGGCTCCATACCCACTTTGTGCAAGGCGATCACTGCAATCCTATTTTCTTTAACGCCCCATTTCATATTGTAATTTGATAATGAACACTAATAAATATGTGGAACGGCGCAAAATCGAAAGAAGTTTTTAAAATAATATACGTTTTCCAAATTCAAAATATAAATAAAAGTTGGAAAAAAAAAATGTTACAGTATTTATGACGAGACTTGTTATTTACGTAATATATTTTGGGGCAATAAAATTGAAAGAATAAAGAAGAAGAAGAAAAAGTTGTGACCTCGACATAAGACACATTCAGCTTATTGTTTCTGATAGCTTACAACACGTGAGCCAATGCGGCTATCAACTCTAATGAGAATTCAAGATACATACGTCATCTCACTACCTAAAATTACCGATACGCAATTACCGAATCGCTTAAGCAAACACTGTGTTTTCGGGGCTGGTGTTATTTTTTTAAATCATAATGCATTAATTACGAGCCAATAGGCGCGGCGGGGTGCCGCTAATTGACGAAATGTAACACTAGCTTTACGTAACCTGAAAATTGAATGGCCTTTAGCAATGGGAACGTACAGAATCATATTTTATTAGGTACATATCGACGCTTGAAAGATAAACGTGACTAAGCGACAATAACTGCTTTGTATATAAATGATAGGCAATAACCATATTCGATGCGCAAAAAAAAATATTTCTAGGTCTATTAAATTTATTTCAATCCTAAACCTAGATTCTACAGCTGGTGGTAGGACCTCTTGGGAGTCCGCACGGGTAGGTACCACCACCCCGCCTATTTCCGCCGTGAAGCAGTAATGCGTTTCGGTTCGAAGGGTGGGGTAGCCGTTGTAACTATACTGAGACCTTAGAACTTATATCTCATGGTGGGTGGCGCATTTACGTTGTAGATGTCTATGGGCTCCAGTAACCACTTAACACCAGGTGGGCTGTGAGCTCGTCCACCCATCTAAGCATTAAAAAAAAAATTCGTTAAAATAGTTTTTTTTTCAGGTATTTCAACTTTAATTTATTCTACTGTAAAGTTCACGCATTGTCGCTTAGTCACGTTTGCGTTTCAAGCGTCGATATACATTTTCCTTGATCTAGATCGGTACAAGTAAAACGTACAGAACAAACAAAAAAATATACATACATATATGGAGATAAATAATTTTAATTTGCATTAATTACTCTCAAAGAGAAATTGCAATGGGAAATATGTATGCGTAAATGAATTAAAGACTTTCTATCTATTGTGGAAGTGAATTATTTTATATTGAT
The DNA here is from genome assembly GCF_030269925.1 of Bombyx mori. Classification (NCBI taxonomy): domain Eukaryota; kingdom Metazoa; phylum Arthropoda; class Insecta; order Lepidoptera; family Bombycidae; genus Bombyx; species Bombyx mori. Next base: position 2,697,753 of record NC_085107.1, on the reverse strand, counting down.
TGAATCTTTTTTTTTTTGACTACTATAAAATTGCCAAACATAACAATTCTGTAGTTATGAACTCGTTAAATTCAAATCATTATATTACTTATATAGACCGAATAAACAAATCAAAGTTTTTTTTTAAAACACTTCTGGTTATAGTAAGCATCTGAAATGTCGCAAAAGAAAAACGAGATTTATTTAAAATTGATTGTGGGCGAATATTATAGAAAAGTCAGTAGGTAAGTAGTTAGATACCCTAGCCGAAAGCCGAATCATAGACGAAAAGCAAACTTCAACTTCTAAACTAGGCCAACTCTCCTTCTGAAGCCAGGCTCGCCTCACAGTTGATAGTCACTCCGTTAGTTAGCTCAGACAAATTCTGACATTCAAATTAGATTAATATAGGATTTTGAAAGTTTTAAATAATTTGTTTAATCTTTCGACCTTATGCGCGCTTATTATTAATCAATCTCATTACCAACAATTCAGTTACGTATAAGTGAAAATTTGTCATATGATCTCTAGTTTACGAATATGTACCTATATATTAAGTATTTATTGCTACAGATCTGCCAAATTCATAAATATACGAAAATAATAGACGAACATAAGGCCCGCTTGATAATGAGTGTTCGCTATTTTTAATGGACATTAGGAATGCCATAGGCAAAGCCAAACGTCTTCACACCGAAGCTTGCAAAAGGCTTGGTGAAACATAAATAATTGTAATCGATCGTATTTAATGATGTCATTTAAGGAATCAGTAACACAACAGTAAAAACAACAAATTTTGTTTTCAGAAAAAAGTTATGTTTTTAAAGTTGGCAAGCCGCAAACCTTTTTTTGATTAAAATAAATAACGTTTACTTAAACGTTAAATAACTTTATTTAAAACAAGATAAATTTGTAGAAATCTGTCGTTAATTACAATGCTGCAACCTAACGCTGGGGGTGGAGTGCTAATCACGAAATGACTGGATAGGGATGTCGCATGCACCAAATAAAAATTTAAATCCACTGAATTTATTTTACATTTATTACGCTATAAAAGTATTAACATTATAAAGAAACGAAACCTATTACGTACATTTATTTTCATTTGGGGCAAAGTTTATTTAAAAAAATATAGTGATTTTCCTGCCCTTTCTATTTAGCATTAGGATTTCCTCAGTAATTTTATCAGGAAATCTATCCATGGCTCGTTTCGGTGAAATAAAACACGAAAATATATGTCGGTGGTTGGGTTCAACAAATCAGCACGAATTCAGAGAATTTAACCTGGTGGGTGCTCGGAATCACTTTGATAATTTCAGCAGGCACTCTCATACAAAATAAATAAATAATAATAGTAAAAATCCGCTGAATGTAGGCTGCGCAAGACCGGTTATCGTGCGAGAGGCTCGACGAGTGAAGTAACCCACAGACACAGCCCACTGAGTTTCTCACCGGATCTTCTCAATAGGTTGCGTTCCGATCCGGTGGTAAATTCTGCGAAGGAAATTCATTTGACCAATGCTTGAGGTACCTAAAAGCACCATTAATGGATCGGGAGGAACCGAAATGACTTGCTTAGGGCGACATCGACTGTTTACCATTCGGTCCACAGGGTCAGGTATGAAAACGCATTAAAATCCTATCTTATTGTCCTCACCAATTAAGTGAGTGAATAGATTATTACGGGGTCGTCGTACTCCCTTACGGGGGCACGGAGCGGGCCTCGGGGTAAGCCCCACTACCCGGGCAGACGCTCCCTGCCACATAGGGCAGGGGTGAAATGAATGCAAGACTGGATTGGGGGGGGGGCTGTTCGCAGCGTGCTTCGGCACACTCGCATCGACAAAAATACATACATATATTTAATACGACGGGCTTGATGATGCAGGAGGAGTGATGCCCGCGGACGACGCACCCCGGCGCCGGCTGCTGCCCTCTGCTTCCTAATGCTATTTTTTTTTTTTTTTTTTTTTTTTTTTTTTTTTTTTTTTTTTTTTTTTTTTTTTTTTTTTTTTTTCCTTACTATCTAACTACAACTAACTACAACTAAACTAAACTAACTAAACTACTATATACAACAGGGACAACAGTCAGCAACCGTGAGGCCCGCCACCGGCCCCATGCCGCGGCCCCACCTCTACAAACCAGAGGAGGAGCCGCGGCACTAGTTTGGCGCTCACCCGTTCTGGGCTCCCCAAAAGGAGAAGACCATCGCGGGGAGGGACCGATATGAAACACTCCCCAGACGGGGGAGTGGTCCACCCAACGGGGGTGGAAAATGGGTCCCCATAGGGGGGCACCCCAACAGTGTGGGGGGAGATGAAGAGTGTGGACAGCTCAGTCCCATGGGGGCACTCATTATGAGCACTCCCATATCACTCCGGTTAAGCCGACTATCTTACCATAGCCGGGGGTTCCAGTAGCTCCCTTGGTAGCGCCCGACCATCAGGTGGTCTGGCGTGCAAGGGAGCTATATTGTGGAGGTGCTCGTGGGATCCACCGTCAGCCCGCTCGTAAAGATTACGAGCTAGCCTCCGGATGAACTCCTCGAGCGACTCCACGTCCAGATCCCGGGCGATTACGTCATTTCTGACGTAACGCCCTGCTCCGACTATCGTGCGAAGAGCCAGATTTTGCTGGACCTGTAACCTCGCCCGCATACCCTGCGGGATGAGGTGATACCAGGCCTCAGCTGCGTACGTGATACGGGAACGGACATACGTCTTATAAATGCCGAGCTTAGTCCTGACCGGCAACCTGGAGGCCAACACCGGCCGGAGGAGGAATCTCGCACAGCGAGCGGCCGCCAACGCCTTATTGGCGTGGGCGGTCATCCTCAAACTCCGGTCGATATCGACCCCCAAGTACCGGACACTGGACCTAAACTCGACATTAGCGCCACGGAGACTGAGCTGTCCCGGGACGACTGTTGTGCGGACCGGACCGAAGAGGATAGCCGCAGTCTTCCCCACGTTGACCGCGACCCTCCATCGATCCAGCCACTGGGGCAGTAAGTCCAAGAGCCTCTGCATCCTCAAAATGGCCGCAGAGGGGACGTTGGATGACGAGAAGTAGGCGCTGTCGTCGGCAAACAGCGCCAACTTCACGTCTACTTCCCACGCTTGGAGGTTACCCTCGAGCGTGGGAATGTCGTTTGTGTAGAGAGCGTAGAGGAGTGGAGCCAGGACGCTTCCCTGCGGAACTCCGGCCGTGACTGGGCGCACCGACGACTTGGCGCCCTCGACCGCGACAAAGAAGGATCTTCCCTCCAGGTACGACCCCAGCAGTCGCACGTAGGCGTGCTGGAGGTCCGTGTTCTGCACCAGCTTGTGGATCAGTCCCGCATGCCAGACACGGTCGAAGGCTTTCTCGATATCGAGAAAGACTGCGGCCGTGTACTGGCGCGCGTTGGACCGATCCGCCAAGTGATGCATGACGCGGACCAATTGCAGCGTTGTCGAGTGACCGCTGCGAAACCCGAACTGCTCGGGTCTGGGAAGGATGTGCGGCGACACCCTTCTCAGCAGCAGCCTCTCGAACAACTTGCCCACATGCGACAGCAAGGTGATCGGACGGTAACTGGAGGGATTTCTCCTATCCTTGCCGGGTTTGGGCAAGGCGATAACCTTGCCCAATTTCCAAATTCCCGGGAAGTGTCCTGTGGACAGAATGGAATTGAACAGCCGTGTCATGTATGACACGACCGTTTCAGGGAAGTGGAAGAATGCGAGGGAGGGGATACCGTCCTCACCCGGCGCCTTGCGCCTCTTCATCCGCTTGATGGAGAGGCGCAATTCACTGGGAGTGATGAAAACATCATCTCCCAACGGTGGCACCGGGGAGGAGAGTAGGTTCGCTACGCTCTCTTCCACCGATTGGTGGAATGCGGCCTCTGAGGGTGCAGAGTCATTCGGAACGAACTGCCGCTCCAGCATTGCGGGAGTGAATAGAAATTTTAGGAATAACCTATAGCGCTAGACAGCGACTTAGCTGTGCTTCTAACATGGCTGACGTCCATGAGCGATGGTAACCAATTACCATTAAATAAGTCTTATATTCGTCCCGTTTATTGGGAAGACAATATTTTTCTTTTGTTTTTAAAATTTCATTAATAACATTATATTTTTAATTTTTCGTTTTTAAAAGTTTTAATGTTTTACAATTATTTTTCTCACTGTCAACCCTGTATGTTCCTTCAAGTTAATCAGCGTCAAAGTCACTGAATCTCTATGTCGATGACGTCTTGTCACGACATTCCACTGCTATTGAAGATTCTAATTTAATTTTCAATTCAAAAACAACAGGTTTCAACATGGGGCCGTCCATTTTATGCCCTCATTCATGTTGTCGTGTACAAACCTATTACGAGTAATATCAAGTAAGGTACATTTCTATCTGGACGAAGAAAATTGAAGCTGGCTGAAGAAAATTATTAAATTAATAATTTATGTACCTATCATAGTTGGTGCTAGAACGATTTATAAGTTCGCATAGAAGGGTACCACTATCCTGTTTGTTTCTGATTCCATTGCGTAGCAGTTACGTGGTCCGTATTAAAGAATAGCCGTTATATAATTATTAAATGGCGGTGATATTTCATAACATGCTGTTAGCTTAGGTTTCCGGTAACTAGTTACCAAAAGAAGTTCCGTGGGCTCATTCACTCATCTACGATACAATACAGTGTTTTATAGAGGCGGTCCCATCCTTCAAATCTCAATGCATGATTCTTATTATTGCCTTTTTTATGTTTGCTGGCGGTAGGACGTCTTGTGAGTCCGCACGGGTAGGTACCACCACTCTGCTTGTTTCGTTAATACGTTTCAGTTTGAAGGGTGGGGCAACCGTTGTAATTATACTAAGACCTTAGAACTCATATCTCAAGGTCGATGACGCCATTTACGTTGTAGATGTCTATGGGCTCCGGTAATCATTTAACACCAGGTGGGCTGTGAGCTCGTCCACCCATCTAAGCAATAAAAAAGTAAAAAAAAAACTTATCCACATGACTTTAGGGGTTATTCTGGCTTCGCCTTAATAAGTAAGTAGGTGAGCTCCCGGAGCTTAGCTAAAAGAAGATGCTAACCAGTCCATACCAATCCCATTAAATTTAAAATTTTCTACAAACATTAATTAGCGCTAGTAACTAAGAGTAGCATTGTCTACGACAATGTTTAAAATTTCCCATTCGAATCACAGCAACATAACAAAATATTACGCATTTAATGAAAATAATCAAAGAATTACACGAAATAGCTTTTATTGGCACGAGTCAGGACAAAGATTAATGTTTCGCGTGAATAAGTCTATTATATCATTAGGTAATATGAATTACAGAAGCGCACGCAGACAGCTAATTTGACTGTCTCTAAAAAAAATACAGAGACACGTTTCGTTTCTTTTTTTATATTGGATATTTTTTTTAACAATGTCTTAAATACTATACTACGTAATGTAAATACTATATATCTGATATTTCAAGTAAGATAGATACTGTATCTTGAGATGCCGGCTAAAGGCTGTGCTGCCTTTATTTGAGACACGAAATTAACGGCAATTTTGTGGTTTTTGTCATTTCAGTTATCATCCCATTTTCGTCAGGAAGAACTTTTTAAAAAAAAAGTTTGCGTTCTTAAATATTAGTAGTGTAAATGGTATGAGTTTTAGTTTTCAAAAATCATAAAATTAAATTAATATTTAGATAGACAATTTGAATAAATCAATTTTGATAAGACAATCACAAAAGATAACTAGATTCTGAGATTAAACATTATACCTAAACTGGCTACGATAAAGTAAATATAAATACATTATTTTAAAAGAAAAAATTATGTATCCTTCGTACTGCCTCAACATATTCAGTTGATCTGATATGGGACCCTGGACCAATAAAAAAATAAGTCAAAATGAACATTGAAACTTTTTTCAAACTAACATAGTGGCCACAGATTAAAAATCAGTATAGAAAGAAAAATGCTGCTGCCTGCTTTGAAAAATTAACTTTTTTATCTGAGCCTTAAAATCAAATTATGTTTTTAAAAATAAAACTGTCCATTTCAATCAATTTCGACCGCGTCTGTACGAAAGTTGAAGTTATTTCTTACCGCACCTCCCAATAACAAGCCGCCCTGTATATTAATTTACGATCCTAAGGCTCACCTCATAATAACTGCTATAAAAACATATTTTTTATCGTAGCCCGGAATATGAAACATATTTATAACTAGGCTATTTAGTTCGAAATGTCATAAAACAATTATCTTGTAAAAGTACAATGATAATTAGGAATTCTTAATTCAAATGTGACAGTTGTAATAGATTATTTTTTTCTTTTGATGACGGGATGCAATGCGTGACAAAAATCAGTTTGTATTAAGTTCAGTTCGCAAAGCACCTGATCGGTGTCGTAAATCGTTTAATTTATTGTGTGGTGTGCGGCGAGCCTTGTTTGACTTCAGTCGATACTTGATAAGCCACAGCACAGTCTGATTGCTGTTCCCCCGATCACAGGACGGACAGGATCGGTCAGTGCTCACGAAAATATATATTTTTTTACATAGAAAAAAAATCTTAGAATATTAGTTGATAGTTTCAAATAATAATAAAAAAATTGGTTTCTCCGAAAAAGAAATTCTTAATATTCGAATTGTTATGCAGTCATGAAAATTTTCAATTTCCACGGAGGTATCGTATCAAAAAATTCCCTTGGCTCCAATTACTAATTTTCCATTCAAGGAATCCATCCAATCCGATTAAAGTGTTAATTCGTAGCATTCGTAATCACATAAATTGCTAGTTTTGGTGCTTATTTAGGAAATGGAAACACGCAATATAAAAACGTACGGTGGTAATTAAAATCTGACATCAAAAATAAATGGAAATAATTACGGTCCTTTCAAAATTTCTTTAAGTAATGAAAGTTAAATTGAACAAACAAAAACATTAGCGTATTATTCGCCGCGGGGTGTCTTGTGTCATCATTATTATTAATTTGACCTGCTAGAAAAATATAGAAAAAACCCATGTGCTTCAGAAATGTCACGTTAAAGACTCAAACACCCAAACTAAACGATTAATTTTAAATTTTAAATTATTAAAACAAGGCCCGGTAATGTAATAAATTAAATAACAATTTATTTCGATCGGATAGAAAATGTACAGGTTATTGATGTCTTTATTCTGTTTTTATTTATTTATTTAATAACGACTCATACAGATCGTCTACTTAATTTTATGGTTTTAATCATTCTTCTGTGAGAAGATACCAAGGATCTTGACAATCTTTCTCAGTAATTACTTCACTTTATAAATTTATGTCCAGAAAAATCCAACAAAGGTTTAAATAAATAAATCCATAATGATAATAATATTTTTTAATACATATTTTATTTTATAGAATGAACTAGATAGAACTGTATAGAACAATTATCTGGTAAAAAACGCAATAACTATATTTAGTTATGTAAGTTGTAATAATTGTTTACATTCTACGGATTACTTTTTAGGTTTCGTCTGATCATCCTCCGACCTCGCCGCAGCCTTCAATAGACCGGTTATCGGTGACGTGGGCGGACCCTGGTAACATGACATCCTCGGGAGTTAACCTATTCCATCTGCCCTCAGAGACACCCATCACTGAGGTTAGGTTTTCGCCAACAGGTGGAGGTGAGTATAATGAGTTATCAAATGACGTTTGCAAATCATGCCTTATATATTTTTAGTCCTTATTCAGTATAGAGTGTTTCAAAAAGTCTTGTTAGTCTGACTCCTTGCTATATGAGCCTTGATGTTTAAGCAGTTGTTTTGATGGTTTAAATAAAGAAAATAAATATTACCACTACATTGAAGACTATAAAATGGTTACTGTTTTTTTTTTTAATTTCATCCTCCCATTTAGTTTTAAGTATGGCTTCATTTTTACTGTCTCATAAACTATAATGCGGTTTATTATGAGAGCATCGTAATTGTTAAAAATTATAGACTGGGAATATAATTAGCGATGTTCGAAGGAAAGGGATAAGCTGCCGTCGGACTTGTTTATTACCGCGGCTCGATCAAAGAAACGCTGCATATTACCTACATCTTTGAGAATATTACAAGCTGTTCATATAGCACCATTCCTTATTAAAAATAAATAAAAAAAAACGATATTTTTGAGACAGTTAATGTCGATTCCTTTCGGACTGAACCTAACCCTAACCCTCAATTTCCCGCGTATTTAACTGTGTTTAACAAAGTACACATATTGAAGATTTTTGCCTATATTATGTGCACTATTCATGTGCACAGAAATTTTCAAGTTCATATTCGAGCTTTGAATATTTTGTTTTAAGTACAATTCTATGCTTTAAAGTAAATATTTCATTCAGAAGACTGAGAAGAATATTTTAATGCATTATGGTTTTTTTAACGTAGCAAATGTAAATTCATTCCCGTAGACTTTCACGAAGAAAAATACTATTATGATCATATATTACTGCACTAACCCATGTAATGAAATACTTACATTTAAAACATCAGTTCAGAATACACAAAAACTCATATACTGAAGAAAAATAAAACAATTAAAGAAAAATGAAAATGCAATGCAATTTTGGCCGATTTCATTTGCACTGTTATTACTATTGTTTTTTAAACTTTTCACAATACATTCACATTTAATAAATATTTTATAGTGCCTTCTTTAAATCACATCACATTTATATTTGAATGTGTTTTCGTTTTGTTCCTTGGCCTTGTTTTTGAAACTCGACCGATTAAGATTCTTTGACAAACTGTCAGTATTTGTCGCATTTGTGCTCTAAGCCAGACTTGAATTTATTATTTATAGAAGAATTCGCGTCTGCTCAGGCTTTTTGATTTATGAAATCTCTGAAGGAGAAATTTACTGTAGATATATTTCTAGAATTTATAGCCATTACTTTGAAAGTGATTTTCTGTAATAATTTAACAAATTCTGTAGTGTAAATTTCACATAATCAAACAAGGCCTTTATCGTGTGTGTTTTATCAAGCAACATAACGTCTAAACTGTCTCTCACAGACGGCTCTGATGATGAGACTTATTCCGCGAGCCTGAGCGCAGTACTACGGCAGCGCCGCGCCAGCGTGAGGAGGTCCCGTAAGGGTCGCACCAGGAGACCATCGTCACCATTCATGAACGACGAGAGCAGGCCGCGGCGACGGTCTTCTGTTTTCACAACCAGCTCTGGGGAGTAAGGGAATTCTGAATGCGTCTCGCACAACAATTTCAGACGCTCATAATGGAATTTTACAGTTTTTTTTCTTTTTTTTTATTACTTATATGAGTGGACGAGCTCACAGCCCACCTGGTGTTAAATGGTTACCGGAGCCCATAGACATCCACAACGTAAATGCGCCACCCACCTTGAGATATAAGTTCTAAGGTTTCAAGTATAGTTACAACGGCTGCCCCACCCTTCAAACCGAATCGCATTACTGCTTCACGGCAGAAACAGGCAGGGTGGTGGTACCCACCCGCGCGGACTCACACGGGGTCCCACCACCAGTAAGAATAGAACCACAGGAATAAAGTATTAGACTATTATTAAAGAAAATTTATGTATGCGATTCCATCACTTCAACACACAATCAAATACTTTCCAATCATTTATCTGTAGTAATAATATCCTTGTGCTATCTTAATCTTTAGCAACAGAGCAAAAAAAGGAACGATATTTCTAAACTTAAGATATTTTATATTCTAGCTTTGTTAACTAACTTAGCTCTTCCACTAAGTTTATTATCCTAATTTACTATACCCAAATTGAACCATACGTTTCTGAGTAAAGAGGACGTGGAAAAACAAAGCCGATATTTTTATAAACAATTTTCAATTTCTACAACTAACATAACTTAAAAAAATATACTCTGGTGCTCTTAAAGTACTAGTTGCTAACGCGAATCTTCCGGCTGATTCATTACTACAAATAAGTTTTAACATCCAACAACTATCTTCACTACTTGCTTCTTGGCGTAAACGCACTCTATCGGTATATTAGTAAAAATGTTTTTTCTATCCCAGCACGGCCATTTCTATGGAAGAAGTGCAGCAAACGATCGTAACCCAGGAGCAGATCTTCGAGAACATTCATCTGCATAAAGAAGTGTTAGGCTCGGTGAAGCAACAACCATTGGGCATGAGACGAAAACTTAAGATTGTACACCAGGTATCCCTTATTTTACTGGCCTCCACTGTTTAAGGCCATCAGCGCAAAAGTATGACGTATAATGGAATTTATTTAAAATATAATAAATTGGGATGCAAAACCGGCCTATCCATAGTTTCACCCATAGATAACAGATAGCTTTGTAAACATTGTTTTTCCGCGTATTTTTTTTTTTGCCTACTCAAATTCAAATTCATTCAAACCTAATAGCCTACATACTAACTATGGTAAGCTTAGGCCACTTTTGCGCTGATGGCCTCATTTGTACATACTCTGAAACTTAGATTGGGACAAATCTGGAAATTTTACTAGTTCAAGCTGACTTTCTTCGTTTGTTTTAATAGTAATAATTTGAAGTCGTGCCCTCATTTTAGGCTAAAACGTACATCAAACGACACGAAGGCCAACTTCAGGAGCGTTTGGCGCAGTCCAAGTGTACAAAGGATATTTACGCCAGATTCAATATACTTATGGCTGCGGTGAGTTATAGAAATTTGAAAAACCGATATTAAAGAAATTACAGTGATATTAAGAATACAAAATTTTTGGTAGATTTAAGTCCACAAAATAATTTTTATTAACTTTGGAGTGACTTTATAGCAACGTAAAATTAAAAACAAGTGTTAGTATAGCAAGCCGCTGCCTAGCATTTTGGTAGGCAGCGGCTTGGCTCTGCCCTTGGCATTGCTGAAGTCCATGGGCGACGATAACCACTCACCATCAGGTGGGCCGTATGCTCGTCAGACTACAAAGGTAATGAAAAAAAAAAAACCTTATTATGAGCCTGCACGGTGGCATACAACCCTGCCTACTTTTGAATCAATTCTTGAATCCGTTGCGATTTGAAGGTTGAGGCAGTCGTTCTACTGTAAAAACTAAGACTTAGAACTCATGTCTCGAGGTGATTGGCAGCATTTACATTGTTGATATTATGATGTATGGCTACCACTTAACGCAAGGTGCTCACCTAAGTGTGAGTTCGTCCAACGATAACAAAAAAATACCTTTTAATATAAAGACTAAATTTGTATGCCGTTGGAACTTTTGTCTTCGGTGCCGCTAGTTCCAACTGCATATAAATTTGAGTTACGTTAAAAAACTCGCACTAAGCACATTGTAGCCTCTTCCACTATAATACTAGAGATAACTAACATAGAACAAGACCGTTCTGGCGTTTGTTTACTTTTAGAAATGGCAACAAGTGAAACGTGAAGCCGCAAATACTTCGAATCTACTCATTCCCTGGGAATTACGGATCAAAGAAATCGAATCGCATTTTGGCTCGGTGGTCGCATCATACTTCACGTTCCTCCGCTGGTTGTTTTGGGTTAACCTGGTTATCGGATTCATTCTGCTCGTCTTTGTTATAGTCCCAGAGGTAGGTTCCGTTATTTCCTTGTTTATGTCGCGAATCAAAATATCTGTTTGCTTAGTACGGTGCTTAAATTTATTACATAAATCCGGTAGCTGAATCAATATGTCAGAAAATAAAGCAATACACTACGAAATATATCTATCAAGAATTGTAAAGACACAGACGGACATATGGAATTGCAATTTTATCTGGTTTTGAATGCAAGCAAACGCTTAACACATTTAATGCCAACTACGCGGCGTCCTAAAGGATCGGGAGGCCGAACACACGACGCCGTGGCATGATCAATTTGTTAAAATTAATAGCGCGAACCCTAATCCAACATTTGATATTATAAGATCGGTGCTTTATGTTTATGACCATGTACTTCATGCAAAGTTATCGCAGCGGTACTGGTTTTATCGTAAAAAAAGTAAATTTTTACCAGAATCTAATGAGCACTATAATCTATATCTATAATTTATAGTAAATTTTACATATAGCCCAATAACAGCATTACACACCAGTTTTTTTTTGTTGCTTAGATTTGTGGACGAGCTCACAGCCCACCTGGTGTTAAGTGGTTACTGGAGCCCATAAACATCTACAACGTACCTAAATGCGCCACCCACCTTGAGATATAGTTCTAAGGTCTCAGTATAGTTACAACGGCTACTCCACCCTTCAAACCGAAACGCATTGCTGCTTCACGGTAGAAATAGGTGGGGAAGTGGTACCTACCCGTGCGGTCTAATAAGAGGTCGTACCACCAGTAAATAGTAAGGAATTACAAATTGCCATATTCTTCTAGTATCTAACAGCCGATCCTCTGCAAGACGGCGAAAGGAAGATAATAATGGAGGACGAAATACGCAATTCTACGAAGCTGTTGACCCTTTGGGAGTTCGAAGGTGTACTGAAATACTCTCCAATATTCTACGGCTATTACAGCAACCTGGAACGACCACAGTACAGGATGCCGCTCGCCTATTTCCTGACCGGCCTCGTTGTTTACATTTATAGCTTCGTGGCTATTCTTAGAAAGTGAGTTCGAAATCAACCGTTGTTGTACAAGTTTCAATAATTCTAAATCATGCGACACGACAATTCCAATGGTACCAAAAAAAAAAGCATTGAAACTAAAATTCCTGAAAAAAAGAACTGGACACAGAGGAAAATTCAATTTCGTAAAATAAATGATGATTTAATAAATTAAAAGCAGGTCGCAAAACCGTATAACCTTTGAAGGGAGTAGCGGGCAGTGTATATAAACAAAACAACTGCAATAGATCTCCAACTATTTTCTCACCTACCCATATATAATATTACAAAAAACATTCTTGCATATTTTTTTTAGAATGGCAGAAAATTCTCGAATGTCTAAATTATCAGAGAAAGAAGACGAATGCATATTCTCGTGGAAGCTATTCACTGGATGGGATTTCATGATAGGCAACACAGAGACAGCACACAATCGCATAGCATCGATCATACTCGGTTTCAAAGAAGCGTTACTTGAAGAAGCTGAGAAGAAGAAAGACTTGAGAAAGTAAGAAACATAAGCTGAGTAACAACTAGTTTTTAACTTGCTTTTACGAACTCTAGATCAGTCTCTTTCGTGAGCATAACTGTATTTATATTTGAGCACTATCACTGACACTATAACTGACTTTCAAAGAAAAATGAAAATATTTATTTATATTAAATAACTCGTGCCTGAATTCGGTTGCAGCTGGCGCATTATATCTCTTCGTGTCTTCGTCAATCTGTGTGTGATCATCCTACTTGCTGTGTCTGCATACGCGGTAGTCTATGTTGTGACGGGCTCTGATAACAACCAGAAAGTTCGCAGCTGGTGGTGCGAGAATAAGACCACGATAGTCGTCACTGGTATCTCGATTACGTTTCCGGTTTTCTTCGAGCTACTTGGTTTCTTGGAGCATTACCACCCGAGGAAGCAGCTCAGGTTACAATTGGCAAGGTTAAAACTTATCGTCATTGTCACTTATCATGATTGCACACCTAGTTAACAATATTTTAAATTATTAATTTTCCTTTCCAGAATAATGCTTCTTAATTTGCTGAATTTGTATTCTTTGATTTTTGCCTTGTTCAACAAAATCGATGGCATGAGCAAAGATCTAGACTCCTTACAGCCGAAGCTGGACATGAATGCGACAGCTTTTCCCGAAATACTACTGAATATGACTGAAGTATTAGCCACCAATATGCCTAGCGAATGCTTTGAAGAAAGAATTATATGTGGGTCATGTAATATGGAGATAACGTTTCAATTTAGTATAATGAATGACACAGATTCGCCGTTGCACATATACAAAAGTAAAACCAAAGCTACTAGACAAGAGCGTGCAATAATATTAAAAAATATATATGCAAATGAAAACGAAAGCATTAAAGATGAAACTGCCATAGACGAAGCAGATGCTGAATATTCGACAGAATCACAATTTTCAAGTTCTGCTACAGAAAACGAATATTCCATTTCAACCGACATGCAGAATGGATCCGAAACAACGGTACTCGAGAGTATATTATTACATAGAAAACAACTACAAAATTTACATAAAATAATACTATTGATACCACCGGTTGTAGTCAATAAGCCAAATCAAACTTCAGATATCGATTACAATGAATATGAGGAAGCAGGCTCGGGATCATCTTCAGTTGAGAACACGAAAACAATAACAGATACCGTGAGTACTGAATCGTTTCTCTCGTCAACAGAAAGCTTAGAAACGGAAATTACAGAAGAAATTAAAACTATAGATTTCGAAACAACTACATCGACATCTATTACAAGTGACGTGACTTATGACCCGAGTACCGATTCAGAACTAACACCAAGCACACCCGATGGAATTACCGACACAACAACAAGCTTTGATGATGTAACATCTAGTACATTAGATTTTAGTAGTAAAGATATGTCGGACATCATCACAGAGAGCGTGGAGATTGATACTACTACTCAAGTAAATAAATTAATTGACGATTTTACAACTAATATATACATATCAACTGAACCATTCACACCTACAGAAATAAGCGAAACAACAACATATAAGGATGTAGAAAACGTCTATGTATATCCTAACATTGATATGGTTTTCAACTGCACAGTCAATTGTGGAGGTCTTAACGTTACTCAAGTCACCTATATATCTAACTTTACGATAGTAGAGAGAATTTGTTACGTAACCAAATGCCAATATAGTACGCTAAACTATTTGCGAGACAATCAGATTAATATGACCATCGTAGACATGGTGTATACCGATCAAAACAATAGAAAGGTTTATAACTTGACAAAGGACACAAAAAAGAAATTATTGAAACTGTGTTGGGAAACCATGTTCGGACAAGAACTCGTTAAATTAACTATGATGGATTTAGTGAGTAATTTTACAAATTGGACTTGAATTTTTATATCAAAAAGAAAAAAGTTCAAGCTTTTATTTTACTATTTCAGGTATTTGTACTTTTGAGTGCTTTATTTATGGACTTCTTTCGGGCACTGTTTGTGCGATATATGAACCGCTGCTGGTGCTGGGATTTGGAGAAAAAGTTTCCGGAGTATGGGGACTTTAAGATCGCCGAGAATATTTTACATTTAATAAATAATCAAGGAATGGTTTGGATGGGAATGTTCTTTTCACCCGGCCTTGTGGTTCTGAACGTAGTAAAATTGATGATCATGATGTACTTACGTTCGTGGGCTGTTATGACCTGCAATGTGCCCCACGAAGTCGTATTCAGAGTTTCAAAGAGCAACAATTTCTATTTGGCCTTACTGTTAACCATGTTGTTTCTTTGTGTTCTACCAGTCGGCTACGCTATTGTTTGGGTGAAACCGTCTTGGCATTGTGGGCCTTTCTCTGAATATGACAGGATTTCCGAAATCCTAACCAAAAAAATAAAAAAGAAGCTACCAACTACATTAAACTTTGCATTACAATATATAGCATCTCCAGCAATCGTCATACCTTTATTGGTTCTCTTAATTCTTATAATTTATTACTTGATATCGCTAACTAACTCTTTGAGGGAAGCCAATAACGATTTAAAGGCAAGTTCATATCTATTCACATAAATTTGTAAGTTTTTAACGGCTTTTATTAAGTTAAAAAATTTACAGATTCAACTTCGCCGTGAACGAACCGAGGAGCGAAGAAAAATGTTCCAACTGGCTGATACAAGAAGACGCGCTGGGTCATCAGCAATGGATAATACTCCTTTTGCTCGATGGAAGAAGGCTCTACCGTCTTTGCCATTTAGCAAATCCATCGATTCCGACGATCGTAAAGCATCAACTGGCGATGAGATTATTCTGCCTTCGAAGAAAAAGAAAGGTATAAATATATACTTTTTTATTAATTTTTATTTTGTTTTATTTTTATATTTTCTAATAAAATGTAATTTCCAGGTGGAATCTTTGCGAAAATCGTTGGAATGGCTTTAGATAAAAAAGTTGACGTAGAAGCAGTATCTGAAGTAGATAATATGTCGCCATCTCTTAACAATGCTGATGACGAAACCGATACAGACTTTCATGAAACATTACCCAAAGAAGTATTGAAAGCAAAAGATATAACCATAGTTGCACACTATGACAAAGCAAAAGAAAATATTGTACTAGCTAAGCGAAATGATAGTGAAGAAAACAAAACAACTGTTAACGGGAAATCGTTGAAAGTAAAAAATGATAATAAAACAGAAAAGAAAGCCGTATTCGAAAAGCAAATGAAAGATCCGCAGTACGGAGATATTGAAAAACCTGAGGAAGGTAAAGCTCCAGAACCGTATCCTAAACAAACTGTTGCACAACGCGAGGATATGAGGATTTGTAAGAAACAAACATCAGAATCGAGTACGAAGTCAAAGCAATCTGATTCCATTGGATCTGTAATACCAGTCATAACCATAAGTACTACTGAAAGTGATGAAGAAACACTATCTAAAATAGAAAAAATTGAGGAAAAAGAAAAGGACAAAAAAACGAACAAAAACAACACCGACTTGAAGTCACTCAGAAGGCAGAGTAGCGTTGATAGTATACAAGAAATTAAGCTCCCAAAAGAGAAAAAACAAGAAGAAGGACATAAATTTCAGTACTCGCTGTGAATGTAGAACTTACGTTAACTAAGTTACAAATATTATACTTTATTTAATCACAAATGCTCTTTTATTTTATGAATAAATATAGTAAAATATACATCGATATATAGAGAGAAAAATAAGAAGAGTTCTTAGTTGCCTTATTACAATATCTAGTAGAGCAAACGCAAACGTAATATCTGACGAATAACGATATCGCACGACTGAATGGCGTCAAAACGGCATGGGGACTCCCCACACACCCATCAGTTTGTGTGTGCAGTACATATTCTAAACTCATAAGTCTCTTTGAGGCATAACTTTTCCCCATCATGGGGGGCATAGTTCGACATCCTCGTTCATTATAATCGTGTCCAACATCCAAATATCTCTTGAAACATCCCCCAATAAACGTGCTACCATTACATTTGGTCCTATATTTTCTCATTAAATACTTTTCGCTCTCATCGCCTCTTTCAAAGATGTCGAAGCACGTTTCGTTACTTAGTCCAGTGTTGTTCATACCGCAAGTATAACATCTGGCAGTACTATTTGCTCTTCTAAGAAAAGCGACAACGGGTAACGCGCGTGCCTCGAATTTTGCACGACTTATTTCGGTATTTCTGTTAATAGATTCTGGTATCGTTATTTTCAAAAAATTCATGTCCGCTTCTGGCAGCGTGGTTGTTTTTGATAATTCATAGTCCGTATGAGCTATTTTAAAGTTTCTTTGTTTGAAATGATAAAAATCGTTTACCGTTTCTAGTCCTGTTTTGTGGCCGTAATCAGGATTTTCGAAAATTTCATGTATTTTGTAACTGCGTGTCGGAAAATACGATCGCAATGTTTTTTTTTTATTTAAAAAATGTGCAGATACTGATTCGCTTGACGCTATAGTCGGTCGATATACTAATATTTCACTATTATTATCGTCATTTATTCTAACTTCCGAAACGAATGACGAATGTATCCCTTGCGTCGGTCGAAATAATAATATTTCTTTCGTCAAACCACTCTCAATACCATTCGAGTACGTATAATTTCTATATCTGCTTTGAAAATCTGAAGGCAACAAAATTTTACGTGGCGATTGATCCCAAAATTGATTTAAATTGTAATGCTCGAAGAATTTTGTTTGTGGCTTTTCTGCTTCGGTATTAGACCATTCAGGAGAAATACTGGTAAATATTTGATCGTAAGCCGAGTTCTTCCGAAATTCTTCGTCTTCGTAATCCTGAGAAAGAACTTCACTTGTTGCAGAATAATGATGAGGGTTCTTCATCCGCGACAGTAAAGATAAATGAGAAATCTGAACGTTATAACTAATTTGTATAAGTACAAATAATATAAGTTTCATTTTGTTCCGGAAAAAAGTTAATAATTGAATATTATTTGATTAAAATATTTATATTAACAAAAGAAAACAAACCTGTAAACATGTCAAAGACCAAATTTCAAATAGACCATAGATAATTAATCTAATTATTATCGAGAATCAAAAAACAATTGGTTTCTTCATAATAAACTTTTTACCTCAACAATTTCTATTACGGTCGTAATATTTCAATCGGACTCAGCGCGAACTTAAAATGAAACGACTGAACTCGCCCTGGTTGATAAAGATCCACCCTTTGCGCGTCAAGCTACGAGCGAACTTTGGTTACATGGATAGCCGAGCGCCCGCGCATTCGGCGCGAGGACGCCACGCGGGCAACATGGCGCCCGTTCCTGCGCTCCTGTTTCTATTATTCTTCCTCCACGTGACTCGATCCGAGATCCTGACCCCGCCGTACTTTAATTTGGCTCAGGGGAAGAAGATTGTGGCCACGGCGACATGCGGAGACGAGGGACCCGAGTGGTACTGCAAGTTGGTCGGCGTTATTGCAGATCACGACGAGCGCGTGATACAGGGACAGGTAATGTTTACGTTTTTGTCTCCTTGTTTGTGTGTGCGGATGAATGGATGAGTAGATTTTGTTAACACAGATCAGAGACAAATGCTATTCGCTCGAATTATTTGGAAGAATTGAATGTTAAAGACTCCTTTAAAATATATTTACTTTTAAAGTATGCAACTAAATATTTTATTTTATCGCTATTTCATTTCAAGTAATTATCGTTTTTCCACCTTTTAATAATACTTATTATATTATGTTGTTAATTTAAATCTGTACTATTAATGTTTAAAAAATATAAATCGATGGAGACATGTAGGCTGGCTTTCTCTTGTTTAGCAGAAACGAAATGTCAAAAGTTCGTTCCCCGACGAGGATAAAGCTTGTTTTCGACTTTATACCTGTTCTTAACCTTTTTAGTTTCTATTAGCTGGATCATTAATATGCGTCTTTATTCGTATTGATCTATATGGTTGGAAGGGATCCAGCTGTTCTGCCGTACCCTAGAGGCGATAACCACTTACAGCCCACTGTTCCTTGGCATGGTCGTAGTGTATTTATGTATTATAATTTAACAATTTGTAATATTATTTCAATCAAAAATATATTAATTGAATTTAAATTGTTGACCCTTCGGATATTGGCCTTTAGTAGGTACATGCGTATCAATAAATTCTAACAATTTAATGTAAGCAATTGTCGCGTGCAATGGTATGCGAGTGTCTTATTACATTACGAAGAATTTTAAAATTTAATGCTAGTTAAATTTTTATTAAATATTTTGTGTCTATTTTAAGATATTTTATTTTGCGAAATCATAAATTTTGTAACAACACTATCAACACATACATAAATTTTTAGGACATTGAATTAAATGCTAATCCTTAATTCATTTTACGTTTATAATACTCCTTTTATTGAATGCTATTATATAGTAGTGAATAGTAATTACTAAGCCATCCGTAAAACTTTTTTTATGAGTGAGGGATTACTGGTGGCACGAATGCCTCTCCAGTTTCACCAGGATAGGTGGGCTAGCAGAGGCTCAGCCAGGAGTTGTGGGATTTGCTAACAGCTGTCCGAGCGCCTCCAAAGGAGACCTAACAACTGAAGGGCAGCTGCTTCGCGAATGAATCTACTACCGGATCGCGACCCGCTAAGAAGATACCGGCGAGAAACTCAGCGGGCTGATGCTTAGGTTAGGTTGCACGTCGAACTCTTTGCCGAGTTCGACGAGTAAGCCGTAAAACTATTGTGATGTCATGTACATACAAATATGTCGGTAGCGTACTGTGAGTCCGAACTGGTAGGTACCACAACCCCTCGTAATGCTCGCCGACCCTCGCCGCGAAGCAGTCCGTTGTTGCAATTTGAAGAATTCCACATCCATTATAGAAAGCAATTAAGACAAAAGCCTCGTGTCTATATAGTTGGTGTTGTTAAGTCCACGGAACTCGGCAAGTACCATTTTTTTCCCTACCTATCCGCTGGTAGCCTAAGGGGCTATTCCAGATATGCGCAGACGGATAGATGAGCTAAGGGACTCATCCTGAGAAAATTTGCTAACTAACACTAACCCTAGCAAGAACAGGCTTCGAACCTACCACCCGATCAGAATAGTAATCCACTGAGAAGATCCGGCGAAAAACTCAGTGGGCTCGGTAACCACGTAATACCAATTTCATTCATGACAACAATCAAAGTATAAACTACTAGCTGTACCCATCCGCTTCGCTGGGCATTTAAAATTACCATCATTATTACTCACCCCCACAAAGATTCTCATCATTAACGCCCCCGCAACTGGTGTAGGTAGTCCAACATTCACATAAATATTAGCCTATCCATTAAGCACAAGCA
This sequence comes from Bombyx mori, assembly GCF_030269925.1. Lineage (NCBI taxonomy): Eukaryota > Metazoa > Arthropoda > Insecta > Lepidoptera > Bombycidae > Bombyx > Bombyx mori. The sequence goes on along the minus strand of NC_085107.1, from coordinate 2,677,358 downwards.
AGTTTTCTACGTGGATACCAAGTTTTAAGTCAATCGGATGCATGGTTCAGTAGTTATAACGGAACATCCGTAAAAATCACTATAGATTTATATATTAAGTATAAATATGACTGTATCTAGTATATTTGGAAAAAAAGGATAAAAAGATTATTATCGGCGATGATCTTAAAAAGATCAACTAACTGTTTTGCTACGCAAGTTTAGATAAACATAACACATAGTGGCACTTTCCTAATTCTAACCTGAAACCGTTTATGAGAACGCAGTTCACTGATGAATCATGAGCTTAATACTTAGGTGAGTCCGCGCGGATAGGTACCACCGCCCTGCCTACTTCTGCCGTGAAGCAGTAATGAGTTTCAGTTTGAAGGGTGGGGCAGCCGTTGTAACTATACTGAGACCTTAGAACTTGTATCTCAAGGTGGGTGGCGCGTCTACGTTGTAGATGTCTATGGGCTCCAGCAACCACAACACCAGGTGGGCTGTGAGCTCGTCCAACCACCTAAGCAATAAAAAAAAAATAGTACATGATCGTCATAGCAGAACGATATTTCTCACGGAATTTTATCGAAGGCTTTCTGTCGAACATATTTCAATAGCCCTATCCCCCGTGAGTTTGATTACATCACAAAAATATATCTATACGTGAGATACGATAGTACAAAGCTTATAGTCTATAGAAGTCAAAAAAAAAAACTACTTTGCTATAAAACAAAAAAAATACTAAAATGCTGATACCTACTAAACATATAATCGTAATATTAGTTCGAAACAAAATCGATTAATTGCTCAAAATTGTAGCATTAAAAGACTGAGTAAAATTTTGGAAGAATATAAACATCAAGATTTACTAATGTATCCGTTCTCACGTCCAAAATCGCAGGTTCGAGAATACTTATATGAGACTGTCGTATTTTATATGAATTGACTTCTAGAGACTGAAGACATGCCTCTGCCTATTCGTGATAGGGAAGATCGAGGTAAAGAGACCTCGCAGGCGCAGTCCGACAAGGTGGTTTGATCAAATCCGCACCACACTAAAGATCCCATTCCACGAAGTCCTTCATGCGGCCAATGATCGGAGGCGCTGGAGGGACATTACTAGAAGTAAAGTCCTGTTAAAATATGATGGTCACGACCCTCAGCAGTAAGAAGACGACGCGAGGAGTGAGACATACCTAATGCCTGACAGCGAGACTGCAAACAAGCAAGAAAAGTTCACAAAATTCGTATTATCATTAAAAATAATTACAAATCGTAAATTGCTTCAGAGGCATCGAACCCGTTATCGGCGGGATGGTGAGCCAACAGGACGCAAGATAATGTTATCAGCTATCTGGGCCAGCCACTGATGTAGGCGCGTTCCGCGTCATCTCTAAACCCGAAAATCAAACAATTTAAAAGCGTTTTTCTTTTTTTTAGCTAAATCGTAACTCGCAGAGATAACCATATATCTGAGCGACATTGTCGTTACTTATTTTGACCTCACAAAAATCTATAAACTTATTTAATTTAAAATTGATTATGTTAATTTCAAAAAAGAAAAAAACGCGATATGCACTAAACTCATAATCGTAGTGAATCCAAGCTCAATGATATGATTCTATTACTACCTATCTGGAATCACCAGCTCTGTGATAACAAAATATACTTTTAGGATGCATTATCTTCAGTTTAGATGTGAATGAAACTTTAATTCAAAGTCGCATTACGATTAAACATTACTTTAGGAAAGATAACGGTGTAAACCAAATAAAGAAACGGTTGTAATGAAAAAAAAAAAAACAATTCCATTCTATATTCACACAATGATTTCACAAATGTCATCACGTTTCAAAAAAAAACAATCTACCACAATTAAAAATTGTTTCAACTATGATCCTGTTTGGACAAAGTAAAATATGCTAGACAATAATGTCAAATAGACAAACAAAATATTTCATAATGAACAAAGAAGGACGCAGGTACCTTACATATAGAAAAAAGTATTATAAACGAGCGATTTTTTACTGGTGGTAGGACCTCTTGTGAATCCGCACGGGTAGGTACCACCATCCCGCCTAGTTTCTGCCGTGAAGCAGTAATGCGTTTCGGTTTGAAGGGTGGGGCAGCCGTTGTAACTATACTTGATACCTTAGAACTTATATCTCAAGGTGGGTGGCGCATTTACGTTGTGGATGTCTATGTGCTCCAGTGACCACTTAACACCAGGTGGGCTGTGAGCTCGTCCACCCATCTAAGCAATAAGAAAAAGATATTTCTTAGTTAGCGCGAACGAAGCCCCATGCGAAACCTTGTATTTCACAAGAACATCAAACTCATTAAACACTGTCGGTAGTTGTGCTAACGGCCGTCGTTAATAACTGATAAAGTCTGTAGCGAACTGGAACAAATGCCCTTTGACCTTATTATCGCGTCATGAATGAATTCCATCAAAAAGTATTTAACATTAAAATTCGACACTTTTTTATGTAGATTAAATCCACATTTGTCAGTAGGGATCGAACAAACAAATAATTGTTCGAAATTAAATGGCTAGAACAAACACTGATAGTGCATTAGGTTCACTAGCCACTAGATTAACAATACGATCAAACATATCTTAGTTTCGACAATTTGTACTGAAAGCTATTTATAAAGTTCGCAAGTGGGGTACAATATCTGCAGGCAATTAATGCTACATTTCAAAATGATGAAATTAATATTTTATAGCAAAGCAGCTCTGACCTTTATTCAACGACGCACCAACATACTCTTCACAAATTCCTATATGCCTACAATGTGTCGCGATTCTGATCCGGTGATAGATTCTGCGAAACACTTATCTTGCTAGGGTAGATGTTAGCAACGTATCTCAGACTGAGCCCCGTGAGCTCGCTTCTCTCTACCAGTTAGGGAGAAACTAAAATATACCCCAAGGCTACTGGTATTTAGGTAGGAAAACAAATAACAGCTTACTCATGAGAAGCTTTGCGTGAAAATACAACCTGTATGTCTTGTAATCTACCACTGGATTGGTATCGCGACCGACTGAAAAGATCCGGCGAGAAACTGAGAGACTGTGGGTGTGAATTAAGTTTCACGTCGAATTCTTAAAATTACCCACAGTGGATTGAGACGATCTGTAATGACATGTTTAAGCCTATGACGGCTGTGGGTTGCCCCGTCGTCTGATGATGACAGTATTCATGAGCTGGACCTCCAAGTGTTATTAGATTTGGCAACGCCAGCACAACTGTCTCCTGAGCTTAAGGCGTGGTAGATCAAATTTCTTTTTATGGTCTAATATTGATAGGTACTTTCGCGGATTAACTGGAAAGATACTTGCATTGTATGTACAGCGTAATTGGGCTCCCATATATTGATAACAAAACGGATCATTGCCAAATAAATTATCCATCTCGAAAATTTTGAAGATGTTTCCACCGTAATAATTTTTCACCCTCATAATTTCACATATTTACTAATTAACCATTTTCGTGTTCTAAGCACACCGTTTCTAGGAATATCGGCAATAAACGTTTTTAGTTTTTGTGGACATGTGGCGGCCACATGCGTTCGCGCATCCCATCTAAACGTCCCTTTGTTTCTAAGCCGACTCGGACAAAGGCTTCCATAAAAACACTCCTAAAAGTTCGTATAGTTTAAACCAGGTTTAAACGTTCACTTTAACAAGACTTATGGCATAAGCAGTTAAACCATGATATTATTACCTCCTACATAGTAAGCTTGTTCCTCGATAAACTGGTCTATAACTCTGCACTTCGAAAACACCCCACCGTGGTCGAATAGCCAATCGGCCAAGGTCAATTTACAATGAATAAAATAATAAACACGTCAGTAACCGTTAGCACAAGCTAAATTTGAATCTCACTGACTTATGACCTATAGTTCGGATATTATCGATAAAAGGTGTGTGGATTGAACTCAGCAGAACGTTAGCTAGTGTTCCAAAATCAAAAGCTAACAAATTTAATATTTTAAAGTTTACGAATTCAACTGTATTAAGTTTGAGTTTATCTAGTGCGACGAAAACATATACCAGACAATAATAATAATTAGTATATCCAGACCATAAATACCAAACAAGTAACAAAGATTCTAACTTCGCACGAGAATCCTATCATCCCAAACAAAAATAAACTAGCACGATGTAACATGGATGGAAAACAGGAAATTGAAGAAAGGCCCAGGATCTACAGAAATTTAACAAATAGGTTCAGATTTCTATACATATATTTATTTTTCCCCTGCAAAACGTAATATACCATTATATCTAGGCTCGGAATATGTTTTTGTCCCATTCGGTGTCCACCCTTGATCCGTGGGGTCCTAACGCTATAAGGCTTTTTAAGGAAATAGCAAAAAGGTTAGTCGACATCACAGGAGACCGAAGATCTGGCAACTACCTTGGACAAAGAATTAGTCTAGCTATTCGAAGGGGAAACGCTGCCAGTATCTTCGGAACCTTGCCTAAAGGGACTCCTTTTAATAATATATTTTAGTTATTAAATTATTGTTATTATTTATTTAATATTATTTTAATATTATTAATTTAGTATTTAATTATTTGTTATAACGCCATATTTGATTTTACTTTGAAAATTTCATATACCATTTGGAATTTAAGTTGTGAAGAAATCGTGGAACTTCGCAAGTTCATGTCACATGTTTTACAAGTCCTCTTTTTTTCACTTGAGAACAGACAGCCGTAAAACTCTGAAAGCCATAAAGACGTTGTGAATGACCGAATTTATTTTGTGAATGCTATGTTATATGAGCATGCGGCCTTTGTGAGAAAGGTTTAGAAGACAGAATGGATTCCGGCTTTGTTTTATTGAACGATTCTTTAGTTATTGCGAATGACCTCAAAGAACACGATACCTTTGATGTCGCAAACAAGAAAACATCTGTATATTTAAGCCTAATCCTACTGACATTGTATGGGCCAGTCGTTCGCCAAACACTGACCTCTTAAGTCGATTGTACCATCTTCCTTAAAAAATTTTTTACAAGGCAATTGGCTCATCTCAAAGCACTTTTTCTATTAAGACAGAAGCTCGATACGATAGTCCAGTTATCGAGGCCGCTGCCACCTAGACCGAACTTAGCTCACGTCGCAATCAACCACCATTATCGCCTTAGACACATCCTCACAGATCCTTTTAATCCAGTCTCGGGGCGATTGAACCCTACCACTACTAACGCGGATTACATAACCGACCCAGCCTAAGGGGCAAGGTAGAGCCGCCGTCGTCCTAAGCATTTCTCATCGAACCTATTCTCGGTGCGTTTAGGTTCTCCAAGCACCGGTCACTGTCTAACTCGTCGAGAGCTACGAGTTAATTTAAACCCACTGAGCTTCTGGCCGGATCTTCTCAGTGGATCGCGATTCCGATCCGATGGTAGATTCAGCGAAGCACTGTTCTTGATAAGTATAGTGTTAGCAAATATCTGGTATCATCATCAGCCTATAGCAGTCCACTGCTGGACATAGGCCTCTCCAATTGTTCACCACTGAGCACTCACTGGATGAAAAAAGCCGAGGATCGTGCCCAGTGGCGAATATCTGGTATATCTTGATATACCTTTATATATATGTTAACGGAAATGTATGTAATCCGTCATTGTATACAATTCCTAGGAAATGTATGTAATTCCTAAAATCGCACGGAAATGTGTGAAATAAATTATATTATACTTACACATTACACATTTCCTAGGAAATATATACATTTCCTAAATAGCAATCGGAAATGTAAAACATTTAAGATATTGGTGGGTACGCGGGGACAGCGGGACGAGTTTTGCACTACGGTCAGTTGCCAACTTGCAATTCACTGGAACCGGCCAGGGATTTAAGAAGTGCCTTTGCAAGAAAAACTGTGCTACATCAAGATGTCTGTATTTTAAAAATAAAGTATTATGTACTTCTAAATGCCATTCGAGCTTACCCTGCAAAAATAAATAGCTATATGGACTGACAAAGTATTATAATATAAAGATTTACTTTTATACTTTGACATTTATAATTACTTAATTATCAGACTGATTACTTGCCAAATGAAAATTTGATTTTATAAGAATAAATATAAGTTGATTTTGTGATACGTTAAAAGTTAATAGATAGTTGATTTTAAAAGTTTTAATTAGTAAGATAATATGAATATATTTTTATTATTTTACGGTATGACTGTTACCCGATTGTCTCAATAAGTGTTATAATAAAAAAATATTATTAACAACGTGTTTTATTACAGAAAGCATTTACTTTATACATTTCCTAATACGATATTGGAATTATATACAATTCCGAGGAAATTTATACATTTCCTAGGATATCTATGCATTAAATAGTTTTTCAAACAATATTTTATACACTTCCTAAATAGTATCGGAATTGTACACATTTCCTAAGATTTGTATACAATTCCTTGATTTCATACATTTCCGGTAACATATATATAAAACACATAAAGCTACCAATGATTAGGTAGAAGATAAAACAAACAAAAAAACATTAGGAGCAACCAATGCGTAGGTTATCTTACTCGCTGAAGTCATCGAAGAGTTCAAAGTGACGCTTAGCCCATGGCATTACTCGCGGGCTTGCTGCTTTTAAGCAGATAGGCCTCCTTCTGGGGCGCCCGGATCGCTAAAAATCCTCCCCCTCGAACACACCCACTTAAGTGGTAACGCTCCGAGCCACAACACTTCCATATCAAAAACTAAAAGGTTTTATTTTATTATATCAATAATTTCAATAAAGTAGGCAACACAGCTTATTTAAAATACAGTTTTATTGCACCAAATATTTATTATGTACATAAATAAAGTATTAACTCATTGTCATAACTACAATTAAAGATGAATTGTGAATTAAAAAAAATAGTTATCTGGTTATATAATTGTTAATATCCGTGATGTTATTTATTGGTATGCTGAGTATGAATGCTTATGTACTGACCAAGCTGTATTCGCCCTCAGGTTTGCGACATTTGTGATGCGAACAACGAAGCCAAGAAGCATCCCCCGGAGTACGCGGTTGACGACCGTCGGACCTGGTGGCAGTCGCCTCCACTATCGCGCGGCATGAAGTACAACGAAGTCAATCTTACCATTGACCTTGGACAGGTAAACACTATTGGCATTTTTCATGATTAAACATTGAAGATACTTATCGCATTGACAACAAATGAAAATCTTTTACAATAACGTCACAATAGTTGCTGCAATGACAACAAATGGCCATACCTCTGAGATTTAATCCGAAATCCTTTTTTTACTATCGCACCGCCCACAACTGCAACATTTTGCATCCATTATCTAGGAAAAAACTGCGTCCATCCATAGTGCGTTTATAAACTATATATTTGTGTGTGACACAACACAACACAACTTCAACACAAACCTGAATATTCTACCCTTGTATATACTATCCTTTTAATATTATTTCGAGACTGAAACAGCGTTTTTAATAAAATAATATACACCCGATCCTGTGGACCGAATGATAAACAGTCGACGTCGCCCTAAACACGTCATTTCGGATACTCCCGATCCACTGACGGTGTTTTTAGGTACCTCAAGCAGTGGTCATCGTTCTAGTCAAACCTGTCGCTTGCGAGGAAGGGCTTGACTAGTAAATTAACCCACAGACACAGCCCACTGAGTTTCTCGCCGGATCTTCTCAGTGGGTCGCGTTCCGATCCGGTGGTAGATTCTGGGAAGCACTGTTCTTTCTAGGGCCAGTACTAGCAACACTCCTGGCTTGAGGCCCGTGAGTTCATCTACACATCAAGGCGAAGCGGAAATAGCCTCTCAAGGCTATCAGCGTAGGTAGGGAAAAGAAAAAAAAGAAAAGAATTAAATTAAGAATGATAGAGATATACAAGTTGGACCTATAGATCATAGACGGTAGGAACGAAATTTTATGGCGCTGTCTTTTTTGGTCTATGAACGAGTGCGTCTCCGCACGGTATCCTCAGTGTGCCAGAAATAGTTGGTGATGGTGCATTGACCCCTATTCGAACAACTAACGCTGCAAGGATGATAAAATTTATTTTAGAACTACTGAAACGGTGCATGCTGCTTCGAATACCAAACGGAAAATGAAATCGGTTTAATATATTTTCGAATCCTCGTCGGCCATGGACAAGCTGACCGACTCGCCGGTTATCTAACATTTTAGAAATTAATTGAGATTCAGGATGCTGTTATGCATTTGGGTTTGAAGTGTGGGACAGTAAAAACGGAGATTTCAACTTTAGGTTTCAAGTTGGATACCACCATTGGAGTCGTCTGTGATGATATCTATGGTGTATGAAGCGACATGATTTCTATAGCCTCGAATAACCAATTTAAGCCACGTGACCTGAGACCCCGTTGATCACGTAGGGTAATAAAAAAAAATCCATTTCTTTATTGCTCAAACCTGAGGTTACTATTAAAATAATAAAATACAATTTAATAATCACTTAATCCAAATTAAGCAATCGCAGAGAACAAACAATAGTACGTATTATTAAATTTGTCTTGCAATAATATACATAGACAATGTGTATGCATTACAATGCATACAAACGAAACATAATATACTTCGCACGTATTTCGTAACATTATAAACGCATACAGAACAGTTCTTTCTCGGAGTTGCAATTATCTATATTATCGACCATTAGCATGTTCAGTCATTGATCTCTAAAATCTGAGAAAGAAGTGTGAAATAATACATTGGGTGGCAAAAAATGCAACAAAGGGTTCGACATCATAATAATATTATTTTATAAATAGAACCACTGAGAAGTAAGTTTTTTTTTTTTTAAGAGGTTTTATGACCTGGTAACTAAGACCTTTAAGTCATGTCTTATTTTACTTTTTAATCTTAATTTTATGAAAAATGATAATATGAAGTGAAATGAAATGAAGATGATTAATTTGAGACATTAATCAACTGGGATGAAATTAAATGAAATGAGATGATATGGGATGAAATATAATCGCAGTAAAATGGTGGTCATTTACTGAGTTTTTTCAGTGGACTTTTTGGAGGAACCCGAGAAGTTACGTCCAGCAGCTTTGTTTCATTTTCCCACATTTGTGCACTTTCACAGATATTAAACAGTTAATAAACCACCATTATTACACATTCAAACCTGAAGAAACACTAAATAGACAAAATAATACAAATCACACAACTTCACTCCTCGCGTTCCCGCCAAAAAGTCAGTAAGAATTTAGAACCTGTACCTACACAGATAAATAAAAAAAAAAAAAAACAGTTTAAATTTCGAACTTTAAACGAACCCATTTTGTATTAAATATTTTAAGCGCCATTTATATTAAATAATCACAAAATCGTGTTTTCCATGTATAATATTTTAAAAATATATATTAATATCATCGTTTATAAAAGTAAGTACTAGTTGTAGTTAGCAGCCTACAGAAATATTCGAATAATTGTTGCTTGTCCTGTAAATAAGAAATAAACTCATATGTATCAAGTTCATTAAAACAATGTTTGGTGTTTATAGAAATCAATGCGTAGCGAAATATGACACATATCTTTTAAGTATTGTTTTATACATTAAAGACGTGTAAAGCTTTGCTATAAAGAACAAAATTTTGTTCAAAATTAACATTTAACTTTATGTATATATATGTATATGTTTTCTTTTCTTTTCATTCGCTAGTAGCGTGGCTATTATTCCAGCTAAGCATGGGCGGGTGAGCCCACGGTTCAAACTGAGAGAATTGCTAACACTGACCTTGGTAAAAGCAGTGTTCCACTGAATCTACCACCGGATCGTAATCGCGATCTACTGAGAAAATTCGGGCAGAAACTCAATGAGTGGAAAAAAGCAATGAAGATATTATCTAATGCGAATCGCGAATGGCACCAATTCTGTTTTGCGTAATTTCTTTAGTGTGATATCAAAGTGCCCATCTAATTTTATACGGCTTGCCAACCAAACCATCTGCTCATCTTTGCGGTTGCCTGCCTGCATTTTTAAATCTCCGTTCTCTCATTTTAAAAAAGCCGGATGGTATGAACTCGGTGACTCTGGATGATCTCAGCTCCGGTGGCGAGAGATGCGATAGTAAAATGAGATGACCGGATCATCTAAAACAATTCCATTGATTCCCCATTGGACCTACGATTGCCGACTCTAATATAATCAAGGAGAATCATACTAAAAAAGTAGGATCCTGTAATTATTTATGAGACTAATTATATTAGTATAGAACAGGACTTTAGATTGTTTAATTCGTAATAGCCTATAAAATAAGTTATATTAAATTGGAAACATAATTTATTAGAAAATGACCTAGTATCAATAATTAAAAATATATATAATTCCGTAGTTAGTAATGGTAGTAGAAAAGGTTCCTGGTTAATTATAATCAAGCAGATTTATAAGTCTTATTTCAATATGAAATAGATTATAAAACAAATAGAATACAAAACAAAATATAAATACGAAAATATTATAGTAAATTTATATTGTAAGGCCGTACACGGAGGTACTTACTATCTACCTATGCCTAATTCTGACGCGAAGAAATTATGTTTTGCTTTCAAGGGTGGGACAGCTGCTATAAAATACAATTAAGACTGCAATTTCATGTCTCAAGAGTGGCGGGATTCACGATGTTACATTTATAAGCTCCGATAGCTATATAAGCAGAGAAGCAAAAATTCCCCTGGCGACGGGGCAAAGCAAAGCCGCCTTCGCTCAAAACATGTCTTGTCAGATCCCCCGGATCCACTCTCAGTGCTTTTAGGCTCCTCAAGCACCAGTCACCCTTCTCGTTGAAATAGTCGACTCGGACAAAGAGTTCGACGGGCGTACTAGCCCATAGACACAACCCACTGCGTTTCTTGCCGGATCTTTTCAGTGAGTCGCGATTCCGACGGTAGCATATTCACCGAAGCGCTGTTCATGCTAGGGCTAGTGTTTGCAATTCTCTCAGGTCGAGCCCGTCGGCTCACCTACCGGTCCGGGAGAAGTAGGATTAGGAGTTGGCTACAACAATTAGGTAGGGAAAAAAAAGCCAGAAATTTAATCGCCTAAAAGAGAAATAACTAAGAAAAAGATTGAAATATAACATTAAGATAGCCGCGTGCTAAAAAAAAATGTAGCTAAATTTGCACATAATAAGCATAGTATGTCAAAGGAATGGAATCCAGTATTAAATGGGAAAAACATTGACCGTTGCACCAAACAATATACGATGCTAAATGTATTTAAAAAAGCTTGAGTGATTTAACAGTATTCATGTTTTATATGTGCGTTAAACACAAATGCAAATCGCGATTGAAACGTTCACTTTTAGACGAGTATTTTTTTCAGTTAAATGAGACACAATGATAATGAGTCAAACAAACAAAAAACAAGTGAAACAAAAATCATTTTTTTTTTATTGCTTAGATTTGTGGACGAGCTCACAGCCCACCTGGTGTTAAGTGGTTACTGGAGCCCATAGACATCTTCAATGTAAATGCGCCACTTACCTTGAGATATAAGTTCTAAGGTCTCAGTATAGTTACAACGGCTGCCCCACCTTTCAAACCGAAACGCATTACTGCTTCACGGCAGAAATAGGCGGAGTGGTGGTACCTACCCGTGCGGACTCACAAGAGGTCCTACCACCAGTAACAATGAGAACTTCAATGTTACGCCTCAAGTTGGTGTTTAGGTTGTTGCGAATAGGAAGTCCCTGTAATCGCATTAATCGCCCACGCTTATGCGGATCGTGTGCTCCAATTGGAAACCCACATTACTTCAATATGAAAAGAATTATATTTGCAGCGCTTCAATAAATTGCCGAAAAGATATAGGAATGATTTTGTCCTGTCAGCTTCACTTCTTTTCTTCTACTTGCTCTTATTACACATCATATGAGGTCAGCGCAGTATGTACTCTTATCATGCTGCATAAGGATTTGACAGAGTTTGAAAAGAAATTTAAAATACCAATAAGATAAATATTTATACATATCACATTTTGTTCGTTTTTCATAAAATACGTAGAAACTTATCATCTTGACCGGTGCTTATAAATTCAGGGAAGATTTGAATAAATAGAACAGAGTTGTATTGAAAATGACTCGAATACAAAGGCAGATTGTGTATATTAACTAAATTGAGATGTGAACTATAGAAATTTGGATATTTTTCTCATTTTCTAATAATCATAGTTTTACAACCAATTTGAAATGTGAAGAGACGAATCAGTAAGAAATAGAGCTTGCTGTTTTTCCAATACTGGCTATACATCGCTACACACCATCTAGAATATCTAGGAAGTATTCTAGAAACAAGGGATTTTTTTTAAAATTATTTAAACAATTCTTCGTCGTCACTAATCTTATCTTATACCTTTAAATGAGCAATTCTTGTATATTATATATATATATATAATCTGAATCTCGGAAACGGCTCCAACGATTTTCATAAAATTTAGTATACAGGGGATTTCGGGGGCGATAAATCGATCTAGCTACGATTTATTTTCAGAAAATGTTGTTTTATTCGTGTTTTTAATAATCAACTTTATCGATAATCAACTTTATGACTCTTCCCGACATCTATTGGCGAATAATAATACTATTTTTCTTAATTGAGGGTAACTAACCGCTTTAAAGACACAACAAGATGGCGTTATAAAAAAAAAATCATCATCTAGTTTTATTGACACAGTCACACAGTCGATGAAGTGCAGCTATATATCATGATCGTGGAGCCTATAAATAAACATAGCCATTTCATTGGACGTGTCATAAAAATGTTTGTCTAATATGCCGTTACAGTTACGACAGGACGAAGTGGGTGTTGATAGCGGGCCATCGATAGCACGAAGTCGTTGTAAAGGCGAGGTCACAGGTCTATGAGATTACATTATCTCTTACAATAATAGATCGTTTCTAATAAAAAATATATATAGGAGCATCCAAATTTACGATCGCGCTGGAATTAATATTACAAGGAGTTGTAAATGTTGATGCTGTTCGGAATGTTTTATGGTGATTGCATCGCATTTATTCCAATATTTACCAATAAAAATATTTTCTTTACATAGCGTGCCGTACTTAGAATCAACCACAATTAGGAATGAGAGGAAAAAAACACATCTCAATGTCCTATATTTTGAATTAATTGTATGCATTAGCAAGCCATAACACGTGGAGTACTTCAATACATTCAAACAGGCGTACGTACATAATACACATACGCATAGCAAACGTGAATTATGCTATCAATATATCCTTTAAATTTATTTTGAGTATTTAATCATTTAATTTAGGTAATTAATGTATTCTGTATAAAGATGATTGTTCACAGGAATTCCACGTGGCGTACGTGTTCGTGAAGATGGGAAACTCACCTCGCCCTGAACTCTGGGTGCTTGAGAAATCGACTGACTACGGAAAAACATTTAAGCCTTGGCAGTATTTCTCTGATTCTCCACAGTAAGTACTGTTACTGTATTTTTTTTATCAGCCCATGGACGTCCACTGCTGGACATAGGCCTCCCCCAAGCCTCGCCACAAAAAAAACCCAACATGGCTGACACAAATAAAACTGTTACTGTACAATTGGCATTATTGTCTGTGATCCAATTTACGAGTCTATGAACGAACGAATTCATTAAATACTTTTAAATTACTCAAACATGCACTATTCTTTTCTACAGAGATTGCGAGAGATACTTCGGTAAGGAAAGCCTGCAGCCAATTACGAAAGACGATTCTGTAATTTGCAGCACTGAATACTCGAAAATTGTACCCCTCGAGGATGGTGAGGTAAGAGAATTATCACAAACGCCTCCCAGAATATTTTTAAGGTTCATTAATACATTTATATTACATGTTTTTTTAAGGAATTTTATGACCTAGTAACTAAGGCCTTTAAGTCATGTCTTATTTTAATTTATATTCTTATTTTTATAAAAAATATAATATGGAGTTCAATAAAATGAAATGAAGATGATTGATTTGAGACATTAATCATCTGGCATGAAATTAAATTAAATGAGATGATATGGGATGAAATATAATCTCAGTAAAATGGTGGTCATTTACTGAGATTTTTTCAGTGGACTTCTTGGAGGATCGCGTTAATAAACCGCTGTTTTATTTAGTGTTTTTTCAAGTTTAATGAAGAAATACTAAATAAAACAAATCACATAACTTCACTCCTCGTGTTCCCGCCAAAAAGTCCTTATATTACATGTGCAAACTGACAACCACAGATAATATTATAGAATACGTACGAAAGTATACCTAATTATTAAGCCTCTTTAAAGTTTACCATTGAAAATTTTAATTGAACTTCTCATCCACAGATACCTATATCTTTATTGAACGATCGCCCTTCGTCGAATATGTACTTCAATTCGTCGGTGCTGCAAGAGTGGACGAGAGCAACCAACGTGAGGCTGCGACTGCTCCGGACCAAGAACTTGCTGGGACATCTTATGTCTGTGGCTCGACAAGATCCTACAGTCACCAGACGCGTAAGTCACCGCATGTGTTCAAGCACCAGTTTTTTCAAACTACGCTTGTCATATTATTTCTAAGCCGCATGTATTCAAGTACTAGTTTTTCCAAACAACACTTTTTAAATTATTTCCAAAGACTGCAACACTTTTTTTTCTAACTAAGCTGATAGCTCTGAGAGGCTATGTCAGCGTAACCTAACAAGTAGGTGAGCTCAAACCTGACGACGTTGCTAACACTAACCCTAGCAAGGGCAGTACTTCGAAGAATCTACCACCGGATCGGAAACGCGACCCACTGAGAAGATCCGGCGAGAAACTCAGTGGGCTGTGTCCGTGGGTTAATTTACTCGCCGAGCCTTTGGTCGCAAGTGACTGGTTCGACAAGAACGGTGACCGGACAAACACTACTGACGAGTGTTTTAAAGGAAAATATTTAAAATTAACATACTATATTATTTAATTAGCGTCGTGCCTTCCTATCTATTTAAATTAAGTAAAATTACAGTTGAAGTCAGCGATAAATATGTATTAGTAATTTTTTTTTAAATTATAATCACTTCAATAGTCTTTATCGGTTGCATGACGTAAATACATGACTAAATGTGTCACTATAGTACAGTAATAATTGACGTAATCAGGTTAAAAAAAATAAGGTCGGTTGTACCCTTTGCTAAAATCGTTTCATGGGGATTCTTGTAAAGATTTTTGAAATTTAATAATTTTGTCAATGAAATATTATACTAAGCACTGGTATTTTAAGAAATATCTCGAATATTAATTCATATAATATTGATCGTAAATAAATTATTGATACTTTAGTACTTAGACTATGCCTGACTTGTAACGTCATGGCGAACCAAACCCTTCACATAACCATTCCGACTATTTTATTTCAGTCCAATAAATACCTTATGGTTGGATTACTGCATTATATGAAGCGTGCATCTTATTTTACTAAACTTAACTTCATCTTATGTCAAGAGGTCATTACCCTTAATGAATGGGAAATTAATAGAAAAAGGCAACAAGCATCTCGAAATAATCCACCCCTGTTTCCGTACAGTACTTCTACAGTATCAAGGACATCAGTATCGGGGGTAGGTGCATGTGCAACGGCCACGCCGACACGTGCGAGCCGGCCGATCCTGCTGGGAACCTCAACATTCTGGTGTGTCGGTGTCAGCACAACACGTGCGGTCCTCAGTGCAACAAGTGCTGCTCCGGCTTCGAGCAGAAGAAGTGGAGGATCTCGCAGAACTGGGACAGGTTTTCCTGCGAACGTGAGTATTGCAACCTAGGCCATAGCTTATAGAAAAAACATTTAATTCTGACAAGCAGATATCGCACCCTGTAATAATATCATTTTTTCTTACACTATTTTTAATATTAAGATTTATTTTCTATTTTTTAGTGGGATTTTCTATAAAAGCGTATTGTTTAGTGTTTTTTAAACTATTATTTATTTTTCATTTTTTAGTTGAATTTCAATTTTTATTTTATCTATATATTTAAAAAAAATATATTATATATTGAATTGTCATCGGTCCTTAATAAGTATACCAAATTTCGAGTTAATCCGACGTTTTGAAGGGGGTCAAAATCATGTTCAAAGATTCCATTACAAACATACATATGTCTGAAGCTAATAAAAGCGTATTAAAAATATATTTATAAATCGCTTGCTCCATATTTCATCTGTAAATTCCGTATCAGCCTGCAACTGCCACAACCACACGACCGAGTGCACGTACGATCCCGAAATCGATGAGAAACGCCTCTCGTTGGACATCAACGGGAGGTACGAAGGTGGTGGAAAATGTCAGAACTGTCAGCACAACACCGAGGGTATCAACTGCAACAAGTGCAGACCGACGTTCTACAGACCCTATGGAAAGAGATGGGACGAGCTTGACGTTTGCCAACGTGAGTACTACTCTCTTATTTCCATCAGTCCATTAGAATCTTGCCCACTGAGTTTCTCGCCGGATCTTCTCAGTGGGTCGCGTTTCCGATCCGGTGGTAGATTCTGCGAAGGACGGCTCTTACTAGGGCCAGTGTAAACAACACTTCCGGTTTGAGCCCCGTAAGGTCACTTCACGTTAGGGCCAAGCTGAAATAGCCTCTCAAGGCTATCAACATAGATAGAAAAAAAAACAATTTAATAATAACTAATTTGACAATGCCAATAGTAAGAAGTCATAAGAAGACGACCCCCGAATTTTCTACGCCCTTTCTCACAAGAACTGCGACTCTTGATAACCCATCATAGAATTTGTTATTTGGTATCTATCTATATCATTTTAGGGCATCATTGTTATCAAATTTTCTTCAAAGCTTGCAATTGTACGCCGAACTAAAATATATGTTAACAGGTTGCTAAATAATAAAACATTATATAGGTACTTTGATTACTTGAATAATAGCAACAATGCACCTGCTTACACTAAAACCGCAAATAGCTTTTTCGTTTACATTACATTCGTACAAAATATTATTTCTTTTCGCTTCGACAATTAATTACTTTCCTTCAAACGACCTTGACGGGCAGATAGGTAGAGAGGCGTTAAGTAGCTACTTTACTGTTTCCCTGGAATTACTGACACCCATGAGTGACGTTAACCACTCGCCACCAGACCGTACGCTCCTCTGCCTAAAACAAACTCGAATAACACAAACAAGATAGATATGAAATATAGTACATTGTGCACCAACGGAGAAAAGTTGGAATTTAACTGTTTTTTAATTTTTGAATAAACTACTACTAATTGAATAAGAACTGTTTGGTGAACTCATCTTTGTTTAATACTTCACTATTAAATTTTATTGCCTTTTGTTTATTTCACTTTTACACTAAACACAATATTGCAAATTACCCGAGCACAACAATGGCGGATAATTTTAGGTGCGTGAGAGCAGACGTAGACACTAACGCCCATGCACTTGTACCCAAGGAGGAAAAGTTAAACTTTCGTCCCTGTACAGCGGGACGAAAACCGAACTTTCGGCGTAGGCAGGAGAAAAAATAATTGTATTAACCCTCCAGCGTGTCAGTGCGACCCCCATTTCTCGACCGGTAACTGCGAGGAGGAATCCGGTAGGTGCGAGTGTCGACCAGAGTTCCAGCCCCCTGACTGCAGTTCCTGTGCGTACGGGTACTTTGACTATCCGAACTGCAAGCCTTGCACGTGCAATTTGAACGGAACAGAAGGAGAGCACTGCACGCCCACAGACGGACTGGTGAGTTACAGAGGAACTAATTCAACAAACAATTAATGTCATAAGGCAGAATCTATATATTATTATTATGAAGTAAAAACTTTGTACCCATTTTTACGAAAATAGCACGGACGAAGGAGTATGAAATTTCCCACACTATCGAATATAGAGGACTGCTAATATTTTTTTTAAATTATGCTATGATGATTAAATTATGCTATCAATATAAAAGTAAAACATACCTCAGTACTCGACTCAGTACTGTACTAAGTACAGTAAGTACACTTTTAATATGTTTTAGAATCGATACAGCTGTGCAGACAGATAAATTGAAAATATAAAATAGATTGTAACGAATTTTCAGTGGCAATAGACTACTTTTTATTTGTATAATAAATATCGTTAAAAAATAAATAAAGTAATGAATGTAATTTCTAGAAAATATCCAATATAACGTGATATTTCCAATAACTATTAGAAATCTCTGCACAGTGTCCCTGCAAATACAACTACGCTGGAAAGTCTTGTGAGATTTGCGAAGACGGTTACTATTCACCGGAATGTAAAAGTGAGTAACAAATATATGTTTATTCTCTCAGTGCTTAAGCAAGAATCGATGTTTAACGTAAAGAACGCAAAACAAAAATCGCAATGGCGCGATTTAGGTACTTATCAGTTTTATTTGGTTCCCCGATAGACATTGTTGCACTCTCAGTTGTTATATCGAGGGGTGTAAAGGCAATTTTTTTTTATTGCTTAGATGAGTGGACTAGCTCACAGCCCACCTGGTGTTAAGTGGTTACTGGAGCCCATAGACATCTACGACGTAAATGCGCCACCCACCTTGAGATATAAGTTCTAAGGTCTCAAGTATAGTTACAACGGCTGCCCCATCCTTCAAACCGAAACGCATTACTGCTTCACGGCAGAAATAGGCGGGGCGGAGGTACCTACCCGCGCGGACTCACAAGAGGTCCTACCACGAGTAAAAATTAAACTTCAATTAAGTTTACTCTATTCAAATAGCTGAAGAAGTTTTTTTTCCATGATGTTTTTTCTCCAACTTTAAATGGCTCTCCTGTTAAGTTGCAAATGTGTCGTTTAAGCCCAATAGCCTTTCACCTCCCAATACGACAGCTGTTCAATGATCCTGATTGTTGATTTAAATTTCTTGATGATCAATGGCGAACGTAGTCCGCGAATGAACAATACGGGTACGTTAATGTTTCCGCAGACTGCGAGTGCAATACGGTCGGCTCGGTGTCGTACGTTTGCGACAAGCTGACTGGGGACTGCACGTGCAAGAGCAAGTACAGCGGCAGGACATGCAACCAGTGCCAGGCCGGCTACTACAACTATCCCACTTGCAAACGTGAGTTGAAATTATACGCACTTTAAACATAAACAGGCTTTACAGATTCAATCTGGAGTTACCTTTATAGAGGGAAGGACTTGAACCACAAAACCCGTGGAGATACCAGGCCGGGCGTCGGATACAGGGGTTGCTAACTACTCTATCATAAACCCCCTTAACTGACCCAGGCAACACAAAGCCGCCGTCACCCCAAAACATGTCTTGTCGGATCCCCCCGATTCAACTCTTGTTGCTTTTAGACTCTTCAAGCACCGGTCATCGTCCCCATCAAAGCATTCAACGAGCGAAGTAACCCGTAGACATAACCCACTAAGTTTCTCGCCGAATCTTCTGGGTGGCGATTACGATCCTGTGGTAGATTACGCGAAGCACTGCTCTAGGGATAGTGTTAGCAAATTCACTCAAATTGAGCCCGTGAGCTCACCTACCCGTTCGAACATAGCTGAAATAGCCTCTTTGGCCACTAGCCAAGTAGGGATAAGAAAAATCAACGAACCTTTTTTATTAGTAATTAAGGTTTTGTAGTAGTATTGCACAGCATTCGTCCAAGAAATATTTGTTTGAACGATCATAGTTAAAATTTTATCATTTTTTTTAAACTAGCTTGCAACTGCGATACCAGCGGAACTGAACCCAGCATTTGCGATGACGTCAGTGGACAGTGTATCTGCAAAGCCGGCTTCGGAGGACCTAGATGCGACCAGTGTTTGTCAGGGTGAGATCATACAGATTAATTATACATTTTTGGAGAAATCGACGAAAACCCACCGAGGTGGTAAAATTGCTCAGTACACGAACGCAGCGACGGTCCGAATGTAATAGTCAATAAAGATGCCACAAACTAGAAAATTATCCTTAGCCTTAGAAATCATAATCCTTAGCCTGATAGAAAAGAACTGTGCTTTCTAAACTGATATATCATTTTTTACGGCCATTGGCGTCTCTACCTTTTGACCTCATTTGCTAAATGTCATTGTAATGTCTTATATAACTGTCATAGCTGTCGTATTGTAGTTGCTCTTTCGATTGGGATCTTCTACCTCAACAAATAAAAAAACATTAAATGCACGTTACAGTCTTACGACCACAAATAAACAATCTTTCACGGCCACATTACAAATACTATCATTTAGCGGGTTGCTACTGCGGTTTTTTTCCCGAGATTTCGGCAGAATCGGAAACTTATTAACAGTAAAAATTGTGATTTAATAATTGCTTTGGCGGGAACGCGAGGAGTGAAGTTGTGTGATTAGTTTTATTTTGTCTATTTAGTGTTTCTTTGGGTTTAAATGTGTAATAACGGTGATTTACTACCTGTTTAGTAACTGTAAAAGTGCACAAATGCGGGAAAATGGAACAAAGCCGCTGAACGTAACTTCTCGGGATCCTCCAAAAGATTATATTTCATCCCATGTCATTTCATCTCATATTTAATTTCATACCAATTGATTAAGTTTCCTTCGTTTTTTATTATGCATTAACTGTAAATAATTAAAACGGTGAATTATAAAAATCTTATCACTTGACGCTGGCTAATGCACAAACCGTGCCGGAGCCAAAAACTAAAGAAGAAGAAGAATGATTGCCTTTAAAATGACGACTACAGGTATTACATGCAAGTGCTCGGTCGGGAGCGACAATGCGTGCCCTGTAATTGCGACCCAACAGGCTCCACGTCAACCAGTTGCTCAGCTGACGGGAAATGCAACTGCTTGACCAACTTCGGTGGCGCTCAGTGTGACCAGTGCTCTCCTGGCTACTACAAATACCCCGATTGTTTATGTGAGTATAACACAATGAACAAACTTAATGCTCTCAGTGCTGGTTTGAGAGGTTTACAGGACTGAGTTCGCGTCTTAAAATTCCATTATAGGTACTTTTCCATATACTATTTTCATCCACAATAACTACAATAAATACGTTGAGTTAAATTATTTTAAATTAAACTAATGATTATTTATGAGTGCAGGAAAATGTCAAAGACACTAAGATGCGACTGCATATTAAAGTATTTAAGCTTCAGATGGGAATACATTTTTGAAGTTGTCGTGGCCTAAATGATAAAACGCCCGGTACATTCGTGTCGAGCGATGTACCGGTGTTCGAATCCCGCAGGCATGTAGCAATTTTTCTAATGAAATACGTACTTAACAAATGTTCACGATTGACGGTTCCACGGTGAAGGAACAAGATCGTGTAATAAAAATCAAACCGGCAAAATTATAATTTGCGTAATTACTGGTAGTAGGGCGTCTTGTGAGTCCGCGCGAGTAGGTACCACCGCCCCGCCTATTTCTGCCGTGAAGCATGCGGTTCGGTTTGGAAGGTGGGGCAGCCGTTATAACTATACTGAGACCTTAGAACTCAAATCTCAAGGTGCCTGGCGGCATTTACGTTGTAGATGTCTATGGGCTCCGGTAACCACTTAACACCAGATGGGCTGTGAGCTCGTCCATGAATGGAATAAAATAAAATGAATAAATATATATATATAAAAAACGATGACAAATGCACTCTAACGCCCGGCGTGTGCATAGTCAACCGTCGAACAATTTAACTAACACTTCGACTTCTTTGTTCCAAATCCTAATAAAATGAACTTGAGCTATAATATATTCCCGGCGTGCAGCTTGCAACTGTGACGTGTCCGGCTCGATCGGGTCCACGTGCGACGACAACGGACTCTGCCACTGCAAGTCGAACTTCGACGGAGCCAAATGCGACACGTGCCGGGAGCAGTTCTACAACTACCCGGCCTGCGAGGAGTGCAACTGCGACCCGAGAGGGGTCACGGCCAGCTTCGCGGGTAACGTGTGCTTCGCAAATAAAAAACAACCCTAAAAATGTCGTGTGAGAGAGAGAAAGAGTATTCTTAATTGTACACCAAAAAACAAATAAACAGTGCGATACATTAAATACAAAAAACCATCAGGTGCACAAGAATCATTTGGAAACGAACCACGCGCGGTGTACATATATGTACACATACATATACACATACATATACACATACATATACACATACATACATATATCCATAAATATACATACAATTCATACACAACGTAATATAATAATTAATATCAATCGTGATCAATTTTTAATTGGCAATATAGGTACGTGTTTATCGCTTCTCGGCCTTTTGGCTAAGATCAAAGTGTAGTATCTGTACTGGTGGTAGGACCTCTTGTAAGCCCTCACGGGTAGGTACCACTGCCCTGCCTAATTCTGCCGCAATAATACGTTTAGGTTTGAAGGGTGGGGCAGCCGTTGTAACTATACTGAGACCTTATAACTTATATCTCAAGGTTAGTGGCGCATTTACTTTGTAGATGTCTATGGGCTCCAGTAATCACTTAACACCAGGTGGGCTGTGAGCTCGTCCACCCATCTAAGCAATAAAAAAAAAAACGTTGTGTTTTTCCTCAAAAGAATAGAATACCTTTGGCTAGTTATAAGATTGTTAAGTGACAAAAAATCTTGATGTTATAGTATGGTTCAGGGCTTAGTGCGATTCTTGCGACTTGGTTAATACGTAAAAGGAAAAGACTATTTTCTATGATTCAAAACAAAACAATCTTAAACTTGTACTATTGATATTAGTTCAGTCCGACCACCGGTTAAGGAAATGTTGCCATTAAATGAAGGTACTGATACGCTATCGGGTATCTTGGATATATCGGGTACTTAACAGGAACGTAGAGGTACGAAGGTTCCCGTAGATAGAAACCTTCTTAACAGGAACATCATCAGTAACAACTATACTAAGTTTCATCAAAATCTGAATACATGATTTAACGCGCATCAATCTTTATTAATAATACGCTATTATCAACTTGATATATATCCATATATTTATTTAGTATATTATGGCGCTTGAGATATTGATTTTGCCAGTGTCACAGTATAAAAGAAAAAAATGTACTTAAAAAACAGCTTGGTATGTACGGGAATTACATACTCGATCCTGTAGACCAAATTGTAAATAGTCGACGTCGCCCAAAACACGTCATTACGGAACCTCCCGATCCATTAACAGTGATTTTAGGTACCACAAGCACCGGTCACCGACCTCGTCGAAACCGTCGCTTGCGACGAAGGGCTCGACGAGCGAATTAACCCGTAGACACAGCCCACTGAGTTTCTCGCCGGATCTTCTCAGTGAGTCGCGTTTGCAATCCAGTGGTAGATTCTGCGAAACACTGCTCTTGCTAGGGCCAGTGTTAGCATCGCTACGGTTTGAACCCCGTGAGCTCACCTACATGTTAGGGCGAAGCTGAAATAGCCTCTCAAGGCTATAAGCAAAGGTAGGAAAAAAATGTATGTTTGTTTGTAACGGAATTTTTTAATGTAATTTTTAGCGATTTCAACACGTCCGATTAATTTGAAAATTAGCACACGAATCATGGACTGATCATTTTAACCGATTAAAACCGTTTACCAATAATTTAAACCGGTAATAATCGTTTTGTAACTTCGGCCCAATTATTCATTCATTCATTCATTCATATTAAACCAAAAAGAATTTAATAGTATTCATAATTTAACGGCAGACTTCACAAACCACCTAAGAAATAAATCACAAAGGAAATACAGTCTGAGAAATTCACAATCAAGAACAACCGGTATCAATAGGATATGAAAAAGGATGAAATTAATAATTATCAGTTCGGCTCGCTATTTAAATTTAAGCGTGTTTTTTTTTAAATTTTTATACTACATGTATTATTATATTTTCTAGGTTGTGGGTCCGTCCCTGCCGGAGAACTGTGTCAGTGCAAAGATCGAGTCCAAGGTCGAATCTGCAACGACTGCAAACCTCTGTATTGGAATCTTCAAGAATATAACCCTTTTGGATGTGAACGTAAGATTCAAAATTCAAAGAGATAATTCGCTGATATTATATTTTTCAAATCTTTTCAATCATCGTTTTTTTTTTATTGTACAGTACTTACAATAAATTGCTTAAACATTATAATAGTAATAATATTTCAATAGGGCCGTCTTACTCGTGCAGCGTCTACCAATTTATTTTTTATTTTTTATAAATTACTTGTCTAAGTGAATATGTATTGGCAATACATAATGGTAATTATCCAATAAAATAGAACATAACTTACTATCATAAAGGCCATACGGAAAAATAAACATCTTGTTCTATTCTACTTTTAAAAAAACATGTTTTTATTTTATGTTAACATCGATTATTATCTTCTTTAGAGTGTAATTGCAATCTCGCCGGCACATTGAATAGTCTCGGCGCTTGCAACACCAAATCCGGCCAATGTGTGTGCAAGCAACACGTCGGGGAACGTCAGTGTGACCAATGCCTGGACGGTTTCTACCGACTACAGACCAACGACGTCTTCGGATGCACTGGTTAGTACCAGCAGATTTTCTATTGAAGCGTGCGTGAGTATTTTTTTTCACAAATGGGATATCTTTCAATAAGCGGTGTCTTTACTTGCATATCCGTAACATGCAGATTCTTAAAATTTATTCGGATTTCGCGAGACACATATAACTAAAGCTATTTTAATAATTTTTTTCTCGCTTTCATTCATATTATCTCGCGTTTCAAATACTTTACAGTTTCCGTGATCGCTCACGCCCCACTGAATTTTCTTGATGGAGATTTATAAAGATTATGGAATTATACCTCGAAACTAGTAACGATAATGTCATGCTCACTAATTTGACTATTAAAATTTTCGTTTAAGTATTTTGAGATTTTGTCAGCTTGCAATGGAAAGCGTACAAAACTTTGCGCTCAGCAATGAAATACCGTTGCAATTGAATTGCAAATAAGTTGTGCGTGAAACGTAATTAACTGAAATCAAGTAAACCAGTCCACCGATAGTTTTGTACACTTTACATTTCTGCTGAGGTTATTACAGTTCCTATTGTGGTTCTGAAACCATGTACAGATGCAACATTTCTAAAATTACTGGAATATGTCATATAAAAACGACAAATATCCAAGCTGCTTGTAGTTTGTTGTAACTGTTACATATTTGTGATTTCAACAATAATTAAATGTAAAACGATGTTTTTATATGTCGGGTCAAGTTTTTTAAAAGTTTTACATATAATATAATTTTCACTCACCCACACGTCGAACAGAATGCGATTGCGACATCGGCGGCTCAATCGACAACAACTGCGACAAGACGACCGGACAGTGCCACTGTCACTCCAGGGTCGAAGGCAGACGCTGTGACCAGCCCATCCGTGCCCACTACTTCCCCACTCTCCACCAGTTCCAATACGAAGTAGAGGATGGAGTCACCCAATCCGGTCCTGTTCGATACAGGAATTCCGAAGAGGTCTTCCCTGAGTATTCCTGGAAAGGATACGTTGTGTTCTCTTTACTTCAGGTCAGTATTTAATTCGATTCAGCTAATCACATTTATTTCAAATATCGACTCGTCCTGACCTAAAGGATAAGATGCCTGGTACATTCGTATCGAGCAATGCTACTGTGGTGGTGTTCGAATCCCGCGTGCAGGTACCAATGATCCAATGGAACATGCTCGGTCGGTCAATAAGCATCCTGTCTATTCCTGGCATGACGCAGTCACGAATACCAACTGGAATGACATGCAGTTATAAATTCAATTGGAGACTGCGATTACATGACTCTCAAAGTGGCATTCACATTATGATATCTACCATCTAGAGGGCTGTTGGCTCATTCAGCCGCCTATGCAAAAACAAGTACTTCCTATTCGCATTGTCGACTAACACAAGTTTCTCTAGTTGCGATATGACTAAGTAATCGTAAGTTTACATAGAAGTAAATGATGGTCAGCGCCAATAAAGATCGTAAGATTCACCTCCAGCATCGGGTCTCAACAATATTCATTTGTTTATTTCCATAGAAAAAAAGAAAGGATCCCAAAGTGGAATACTCCTGAGCACGTATATAAGTTACACGAAGCGAGAAACGCTCTCGCGTTTCAATTGTACTATACTAGTGTGCTAGTGTGTACACACAATCCTTGTATCGTCTTTCAGAATGAAGTCATTAACATTATCCAAATAACAAAGTCTTCGCTGTACCGCATGGTGCTAAAGTACGCTAATCCGCTGCGAGACCCCGTCGTCGCCAACATCGTCATCACTCCGGAGAGCGTCGTGGATATCCAACAGAAGTAAGACATAAAAATATGGTTAGCCCTAATCAAGTGTTGCAAATTTTCTTAAACATTAGCTTTTAATTCGTTTAAGAATTGTTACTATAACTATTACCACCTCAGGCTAGGGGAGTAAAGTTTATCCAGATTACCTAGAACCTCTGCGTTCATTGACAGTGCGTTTGCAGAGATATTTTTTGCCACATACCATCCTAGCTTATAATAATTATAAATATTTGTTCCAAACATAAATTCCAATCTTTAAAAATAAAGACCAATAACTAAAAAAAAATAACGATACTCGGAAAAGGTTATCGGCTCAGCAATGGCTGACAGTAGCGACTCAACCGGTACTGCGATGCGGTACTTCACTCCACGGTCTTTCTTGAGTGCTGCAACATGTTTTGTTCAAACAAGGCTTACTCTGTTATTGTTGATGATCATGAGCCAGAATAACCACTTACCAACAAGTGAGCCCTACGCGCGTCTCACAAAAATGTCAAAAAATATGTATGTCATGTCGTCAATTGTATGTCGTCGTGGCCTAAAGGATAAGATGTCCGGTGCATTTGTGTTGAGCGATGCACCGGTGCTCTCGGTGAATCTCAGACGGGTACCAATTTTTCTAATGAAATACGTACTCAACAAATGTTCACGATTGACTTCCACGGTGAAGGAATTGCATCGTGTAATAAAAATCAAACCCGCAAAATTATAATTTGCGTAATTACTGGTGGTAGGACCTCTTGTGACTCTCTATGGGTAGGTACCACCACCCTGCCTATTTCTGCCGTAAAGCAGTAATGCGTTTGAGCTTGAAGGGTGGGGCAGCCGTTGTAACTATACTTGAGACCTTAGAATTTATACCGGTCACCGTCCTCGTCGAACCCGTCGCTTGCGACGAAGGGCTCGACGAGCGAACTAACCCATAGACACAGCCCACTGAGTTTCTCGCCGGATCTTCTCAGTGGCTGGCGTTTCCGATCCGGTGGTAGATTCTGCGAAGCACTGCTCTTGCTAGGGTCAGTGTTAGCAACTCCGGTTGAGCCCCGTGAGCTCACCTACAAACGTTAGGGCGAAGCTGAAATAGCCTCTTAGCCTCTCAAGGCTATCAGCATAGGTAGGACAACTTATATCTCAAGGTGGCGCATTTAGATTGCAGATCTATGGGCTCCAGTAACCACTTAACACCAGGTGGGCTGTGAGCTCGTCCACCCATACAAGCAATAAAAAAAAAAAAAAAATCTACACAATAATTGCAAAGCTTGCAATAACTTTGTTCGTGTTAATAGTTGAAATTCAGCATTTACATTGTGTAGTTAGTTACATTTTCTAAAGTCGAGAATTGAGATTTTTATTATTTAAAACCAAATTTAGAACCGGGCGGATATTAAAGGTTAAACTTTCGTCCAAGGTTCAACGTCTATTTGCGTCCAACGGTCCTACCGCAACTGGTCACCGTGGCCGGCGATAAAGGCGTCACTCCTGCTCCCTTCGTAATGAACCCTGGCAACTGGACGGTCACCATCAAAACGAACAAAGAAATCATGATTGTAAGTTTGTATGTTGTTATGTGCTAGTTGTATTATCGTTGTAAATCAACTAAAGAGACTTAATCATCTAAGGTCCATATTTTCGGTGCAAATCTGGTTATACAACTTGACTTTTAGATGCGGAGCCTCAGTTTCGGAGTGGCATACAAGCCGATTTATATTTCTTTATTCTTTATTGTACACACAGTTAATATTACAGTAATTGCGATAAGATATAAAAATGGCGAGCTTAACTCAACAATTGAGTTTTCTACCAGCTAACCGTTCTTAACGAAAGAAAGCTTTAAATGAGTGGGTAGAAGAATACAATCTAATCAATTTACAATTTACAATCTAAACAATAATAAAAATAAACAATTTGTTACTAATTAAATCTTAGCACGACTTACTACATTACACCATCCCGAAAGAAAACGAATTCAGAAATTTAATGTGAATGCGAAATGTTTCAAAGATTTATGTCACATCGACAAACAACGGCCAAACACATTGAGATTAAAAATGTAACCTGTAAAATGTGACTTGGACTTTTTTCCCTACAGGATTACTTCGTTCTTATCCCAGAAGCGTATTATGAAGCAACGATCCTAACCAAAATGGTCGATAAGCCTTGTATTGTGGGTGACAAGAAACTATGCAGACAATTTGCGTACCCAAGTCTTAGTGGAAAATCAACGGCTGACGTAACCAGCCTTGTCACCTCCGTGGACTCGTTCATCGATGATCCTGTTGTGAGTATCGAGGAATATACTAGAAGCAACATGCGGATTATTGGTAGCCCAGGCTTTCTGGTCAAAAGTCTGTAAGAAATCCCAGAAGGTACACCGTTGATGAAGTTAATGTTAATGCTAATGTTAATGCTAAGGATATTTAGAGATCTTGGACTGAGTGGCAGTTTCTGATTGGTGGGTCGACAGTCCGAATGTTGTGTTGAGAAATTGTATCATTTACACAGTATCTTCAAAGCTCTTCCAGTCCAATTTTGGTCTAGCCTATTGCCCAACAAAAAATACAAATTTCAGATTTTGACTTTTCTTGTGCCATGTCAATAAATCCATACTATTCATTCGAAACGTGTCCATTTAATTACATTTAATTTTACAGCAATTATCTGAACTGAAAGTTGAACCAAATACGATCCCGATCCTGCGAACTACTCTTCAGTACAACATGAGAATAGAAAAACCGGGTCAATATGTCCTCCTGGTTGAATACGTGACCCCGGCGGCCCGGAACCAGGACCTCAACACCGGAAACTCTACTTACTCTTCGGTTGTGAAGACTCCTGTCACTATTAAGTTCCAGTCAGGGCCTGATGATCAACATTTAGTCGAAACAGATGGGATAATCAACTTCAATGATTGTCCGTACACGGCGCCCTGTAGACAAGTGATGGTGGATGACTACTCCAGGATCCAATTTGTTACCGTAACAGATCCAAATAATGTCGTGTTTCTATTGGTGAGTAGAAACTGATGTTAGAATTGAATCATAGTGATTTATATAATTATATTCAGCTGTGTGCTTAGTGCGAGTTGTTTAACGTTCTCGATAGCGTAAAAGTTAACTCGAATTTGTATGGAGTTGGAACATTTTGTCGCTAAGGACGTTATTCCAACTGCATACAAATTTGAGTTAACTTTTACGCTATCGAGAACATTAAAAACTCGCACTAAGCACACTGAACTGCGAATACACTACTACTAGTGACTACACGTTTAGTCAAATCGTAAGACGCGGAGGGAATTCCATAGAGAAGTGGGTCATTTATAGATGAGTCCTGTAGAAACTAGACTATACAAATACCAACATAGAGGCACCGTAATGCATGCATCATGCAGTATGGCTGGCGGCTTTTTCAAGTAGTCCTAGGGTAGCCCGCTGGTACATAGGACCCTCAAAAGTTGTCTCCTCTTGACTCTGTCCTGCGCAACATCCGTGACATCACTCCAGATCAAGCCGACAGTCCTCATATCGCTCTATACGGTGCGTCGCTTCTTATTCAAAGAATTTCACGAAATGTAATGCAGATCAAAAACCCCTAACTTATCAAACGAATATTGATAATGTTAGCATAAGTTAACAATAATCACAAAGTTATCACGGTCGTTTCGCGAGATCTTTACCCTTCGAGAACTTTTTCGTTACACCCTGTATATACCTTTTTTTTTTTAAATTACAACCGTTCTTTTAACAGGACCAACCAGATACGGAGGCCGCTATCAAATCAGTGGTCGCGATACCGCAGGCCGAGTGGCATCTGGACTATCTAACTCCCCGACCCTACTGCTTGAGGAGAAACGGACGCTGCGATCCCGCCGTCTTCAATGCAGTTGTCGATGCTAAAAAGGTGACTACAATATTTGCAGTATTTATTAAACATACAATATTTTATAAGATAAAATATAAATAAACCGGTGGTAGGACGTCTTGTGAGTCCCAACGGGTAGGTAGCACCACCCTGCCTATTTCAGACGTGAAGCAGTAACCACTTAACACCAGGTGGGCCGTGAGCTCGTCCACCTATCTAAGCAATAAAAAATATAAAAATTAATCAATAAATTGACTGCGTGTCTTTAAAAAATTAAGTCAGCTGCATTGATTTTCTGCATGTAAAAACCAAGATTCGTAATAAATTCATATTGATTTGTGTTAATTCTAGAGTTTCTTGAATACTGATTAGTCTATTAGAAAATAATAGTTTTATTGTTTTTTTTTGACTTCTTCGTGATCTAAACGAGTTTTTACCATCGCAGCAGTTGAAGACTATAAGAGAAGTAGATACACATGTTATAATAAATATATATTTAAATACATACTGATTAAAAGAACCTTAAACTGTATTTTAATCTAAAAATAAACCTTAGTAAGTTCTTTGACCCGTCTAGCATGTTAACATTTCATTGCGCGCTCATCATTTGCTTTTCTTATATGATTATTGTTTTCATTTTCTTTTAATACATTCTATATACTCTATATTTCTTCTCTATAGTGGTGGTATGCATATTGTTGAAAATTACATACATTTTATCAGCCTCAAATACTATATATTTCAAGGATTCTGTTTCATTTTTTGTACATAGGTGGAGTTTGAATCGGGAACCGGCGGCGACCGTGAGACGAGACCTCAAATATTAAATAACTCAACGACCGTTGTATATTTACCAACGCAATCCGAACCTGTCATTTTGGAGGGCAAGGTTTCCGCGCCCGGAGAATATCTGTTCATGGTGCACTATTACCAACCAGATCATCCTGGTAAGTTTCGTAATTAGAAAAAAGACTCTTATGTCACCCAAAATAAAGTTCAAATTTCCATTTGTGATAACAACAAAGTTAAAGCTCACTTTAAAAATTTTGTTTCAAACATGGTCTATGTGTCACTAACAATTCTTTCACCGTATAGAAAGCACCATGGAAGTGACGGTGAACACGGACGGTCAAAAGCAAGAGACAAACCTGCCGATACAGCACTGCCCGTCCAACTCAGGATGCAGGGCTCTTCTCAGGAAACCAGATACCAGCACCAGTTTTCTTGTAAACGAAAACTTCACATTGGTATTCAAGGTTCGTTTCATCAGTCATTCGCGTTTTACTGAGTTAGCACAACCACGCTAAAGTAGCATATTGCTTCGAAACTCAAAGCTCAACGTTCTAACAATTAGTTATTGGTAAGTTCTAAAATAACTTGAAATAATAACTGGGAACAAATCACGAAAAGACAACTGGCCCCTAATTAGGATAACCAGAAACTGACATACTGACTTATATAACTTGAAATATAAACATATATAGATAATGAATAGACAAAGAGCAAATAAGCCTGATTTTTGCCCGATGTGGGAATCGGACCCACGACCCTCGACATAACAGTCAGGGACGCTAAATACTGGATCACCGAGTCAGTTCTGAACACATGTATATTATTTGATATGCAATATTTTCTAGGGGTCCAGAGCTAAATGTCCTTACAATTTCGTCCCGTCAGTCTGTATGACACGACCATACTCTGAGACTAACAGGACACTGGGTGAATTATAAATAAAACATTAACGGAACCATTATAGTAAATTAAAACAACATAGGAATAAGAAAAAAAAAATAAGATTATTGGTTAAATAAAGCAATTAAACAAAGCTACTGCTTTGACAGTGAGGATTATTTATTTATTTCAAATATTTTGTCAAAAGTGTCAGGGTGTCGCAAACCTTTCAAGGATTCAATAGAATGATCCGAAAATGTAACTACATAGTATGTATATTCCGAAGAAAATTCTGGACGGCACTAAAAAAATCCGAGTGAAACTTAAATACAGTAATCAAACTATAATTAATTACTAGCGGACACGACAGACGTTGTCCTGCATAAATTCATTCAATTCGATCCAGCCGTCTACATGTAGCATAGATAAATAACCTAGATACTGACTGCAGCGCCATCTGCCGGGCTGATTTGTAAATCTAAACCATCCAGGGCACCACCCAAACGCATACAAAAAAAATCATTCAAATCGGTCTAGCCGTTTAAGAGTAAGTGATAAACACACGCACAGAAAATATATATATAAAGATAAATAAAATACGTACGAATTTTACAAACGAAATGCCTTTCCACCAGGGTAACACCAGTAAAGGGGTCTGGTTGGACTATGTCCTGGTAATAGAGGCTTCCGACTTCACCGACGCAGTCCTCACCGAAGCAAACATCTTGGACTACACCAGGGAGTTTATAGAAAAATGTGCAAGCTACAATTATTACATCAGCCCCAATGAAACTGGTAAGTTTTACGGATAGCTTTATACGTATAAATGTGT
Organism: Bombyx mori; assembly: GCF_030269925.1. Lineage (NCBI taxonomy): Eukaryota > Metazoa > Arthropoda > Insecta > Lepidoptera > Bombycidae > Bombyx > Bombyx mori. The sequence continues at coordinate 2,644,760 of NC_085107.1, read as the reverse complement.
ACATTATCATGTTTACATAATCTATATATTAATACGTGAAGCAAAAACTTTGTATCCCTTTTAACGAAAATTGCGCTGACGGAGGAATATGAAATTTTCCACACTTATAGAGAACATAGAGAAGAAGTGCACAATGCTAATATTTTTTTTAAATAATGCATAAAAGATACATTAAATCAATAAAGAAAACATTACACACACTACATACCATGTATTTGACGCACACACGCATGCATACTATTTATTGTCAAACTTTTGTTCTTGACGTCTGTTGTCAAATTGAGAATACATTAAATATTGTTTGCCTTTGTTAATATTTTTTATAGTGTAGTCTTGGCGAAATTTGTGAGTATAGAAGTATAAAATACAATCATACCTAATAGTGTACAAGCTTACAATTCCAATTAATTATAGTCGAATTTCGACTACTGCGGGACCTCTAATAATTGTAAATAGACATGCTTTAACAACCGACTACAAATAGAAAAAAAAAGAAATTCCAAAACAAAATAATATACCCTAAAAACAAATATCATCGAAATCGGTTGGCGTGATATTGAGTTATTCATTAATTTGTCGCGCACGTGCTTAATGCAAATTCAAGACTTATATGGTTTTCTCATGGATATCATTATCAGAGCTGGACTAAATTGAAATGGGACCACACGAGAAGCGTCAGCTTTCTAATAAATAAAAAAAGCTGAATCCTATACATTTATGTGTTTGTGTCTCTATGGACTTATTTTTTCGTTTCATCGAGTTTGAAACCACAACGATTCTAAAAAAGTTTCACTTCAAAATGTAACAAAACAAAATGAATGATTCTCTTGTCAGGTCTGTGTCGTGAAGCGATGTTCTCGATAACGTCGGAATACAACAGCGGCGCCAGACCTTGCCTCTGCGACTTCATGGGCTCGACCGAGCTGGAGTGCAATACGTTCGGCGGACAATGTCCCTGCAAGCCAAACGTCATCGGCAGGACGTGCAGTGCCTGTCGGACCGGGTACTACGGGTTCCCGAACTGCCGCCCGTGCCACTGCCCCTCCACGGCCATATGTGACGACAACGGTAACATCGGATTATCACTCTTCTGTGTCCAGAAATAAATTTTATTTTACCTTACAGAATTACAAGACTCATTTACAGAATTAACTATACTGAGACCTTGAATTTGTATCTCAAGGTGGGTAGCGCATTTACGTTGTGGATGTCTATGGGCTCCAATAACCACTTAACACCAGGTGGGCATTGTATAGTGGGTTTAGTGTTAGTTTAGTGTTTTTTTTTGTTTAGTGGGTGGGTCCTAAAATCCTTGGGCCCGCGGTCTGCTCACAACACCATGCAGATCGTTGAGTCTCACATACCTCGTAGAAGGTTCGGCCCTCTACTCGAAAAAAAAAAAAAAAAAAAAGTTGGGCATTGTACAACGCACAATAATGCACAAGAAAGACCGCGACCACTCCGTTTTTTTTCCTACCTAAGCTGGTGGTTTTAAGAGACCATTTCAGCGTAGCCTTAACGAGTAGGTGAGCTCACGGGGCTCAAACCTGACTTCGTTACTAACACTAACCCTAGCAGGAGCAGCGCTTCGCAGAATCTACCACCGGATCGGACACAACCTACTAAGAAAATCCGGCGAGAAACTCAGTAGGCTGTGTCTGTGGGTTAATTTACTCGCCGAGCCCTTCGACGAGATCGATGACCGGTTCACTCCGCCATGAGCTCAAATGACTAAGAACTCTATTTGAGTTTGAGTTTACCCGATTCACGAATCGACACTTATTTTGTTTAAAGGCATGTGCATCTGCCCTAAGAACGTGGAGGGTGAGAACTGCGATCGCTGCAAACCGTACACGTTCAATTTCGACGTGCAGCGCGGCTGCGACGACTGCAACTGCAACCCGCTCGGCGTCGTCGGCAACCAGCTACAGTGCGAAGCCGACAGCGGGAAATGCGCGTCAGTACTAGTACCTCCATGCGAAATACAATAACGGGAAATTAATTCATCACTACATAGTATAAAACAAAGTCGCTTTCTCTGTCCCTATATCCCTACGTATGCTTAAATCTTTAAAACTACGCAACGGATTTTGATGCGGTTTTTTTTAATAGATAAAGTGATTAAAGAGGAAGGTTTAAATGTATAATAACATCCATTAAACAGTAGAGAAATACTGTTGTCAATAATAAATTACAGTTCCCTAAGCGAAGCGAGGGCGGGTCGCTAGTTCATAATAAATTCGGAATTGCTTGAGATGACACCATCATCTCGTTTTTATCATCGCACCGCCAGCCCCCGGAGTAGAGTTCATCCATACTACCTGGAGCCACTGCGGTCATCCACAGTGCGTTTCCAAAGATCTTTTTTGCCACGTACCATCCGGCTATGGAATGAGCTCCCCTCCACGGTGTTTCCCGAGCGCTATGACATATCCTTCTTCAAACGAGGCTTGTGGAGAGTATTAAGCGGTAGGCAGCGGCTTGGCTCTGCTCCTGGCATTGCTGACGTCCATGAGTGACGATAACCACTCAACATCAGGTGGACCGTATGCTCGTCTGCTTACTAGGGCAATTAAAAAAAATGAAGTACAAAAATAACAAAAACTTTTTTAAAATCATTATATACAGACAACATAAACAACATCTTTGTATAATATAGTAGTATGTGTAACTCGTTTACATTGTATACAAAACTTGTCAGGTGTCGCGAGAACGTCCGCGGACGCGTGTGTGACCATTGCGTGCCCGGACACTACGCGTTCCCTGACTGCTACCAGTGCACCTGCAATCGACACGGTACAACGTATGACGTGTGCGATCAGAACACAGCGCAGTGCTACTGCAAGACCAACGTCCGAGGACAGGTCCGATGTTACGATACATTTAAATCAAAGACTCCTAAAGTTATTTCGACGTTAAACACTGGTGGTAGGACCTCTTGTGAGTCCGCGCGGGTAGGTACCCACGACTCTGCCTATTTCTACCGTGAAGCAGTAATGCGTTTCGGTTCGAAGGGTGGGGCAGCCGTTGTAACTATACTGAGACCTTAGAACTTATATCTCAAGGTGGGTATCGGCATTTTTAGATGTCTATGTGCTCCGATAACCGCTAAACACTAGATGAGCCGTGAGCTCGTACACAACCTAAATGCCGACACTTATCTTGAGATATTATGTGTTCTAAGGTCTCAGTATAGCTACAATGGCTGCCCCTCCCTTCAGACCGAAACGCATTACTGCTTCACGGTAGAAATAGGCAGGACAGTCGTACCTACCCGTGCGGACTCACAAGACGTCCTACCACCAGTATATCGTTGAAAACATTGAATACATGGCAATATCTTCCTAAAATAACTAAATATACCTTATACAGGCTTGTGACACTTGCAAGGAGGAATATTTCAATCTTCAAGACGACAACCCGGACGGATGCACGAAATGTTTCTGCTTTGGGAAAACCACACGATGTTCTAGCTCGTACTACACTTGGGCCGCTGTGAGTATGCTTTCGTATATACGGATTAAGTTTCAGTACTGATTTTAATGTTTCTTTATCATTTGAAAACGTTTTTAATGGACTCACAAAAACTAATTTAATTTACAGTACTTAATATGTAGTAACTTTTTAACCTTGCTTGTCATAATCTTCTTTTAATAAAATTCTTTTTTAATACGCTTTTATTAGCTTCAGACGTATGTATTCGGATAACTTGAAATTTGGTATACTTATTAAGGACCGAAGACAATACAATATATAAAAAAAATAAAAAAAAATTGAAGAAATTCAACTAAAAAATTAAAAATAAATAATAGTTTAAAAAAAATAACAAAATACGCTTTTAGAAAATCCAACTAAAAAATAGAAAATAAATTTTAATAAATTTGAATTAAAAATAGTCTAAGAAAAAATGATTTTATTGTAAAAAAAAGTGTGGGGTGCTTGGTATCAGTAGTTATAAATATTTTAGGATATGAATAGAAGGGTTATTTTGATAATACCCTGAAAAGCACCCCACGCTTTTTTACAATAAAATCATTTTTTTCTTACACTCTTTTTAATTCAAATTTATTGTAATTTATTAATAATGTACAAGTGTAAATATTGTGCTGCTTGCCAGTAGTAATAGTATTATCGTGCTTGCCAGTAGTAATAGTAATAGTATATCGTATATATTTTTCGTATTTTTTTATACTAGTTTATACCGCTTTCTAAGTCTACACACGTACCTAGCCTTCATTCCCGCAATGAACCAAAGGGAAACGGGACTACAGAAAATCAGCGTTATTCGTTTTATCGACTTTGAACAGCATTAGCTGAGTTACCTCCTTCTGCCTTTTTCTTTTTTTCTTTTCTTTTTATATTTTATTTTATTTAGTGTGAAAGACAATAAATGATTTTATTATTTTTATTATTACGTACAAAGTTTTTATTCTCGAATTTTTATGAATTTCGGTAAATACTAAAAACCACGGGCCTAAGCCAAGTGGAGTTGAGTTATTATTATTATTAATGTAAACTAGATGAGTATAAATCAGCGGCTGTAAAAATATTATCAGCGTCGTCTGCTTATACGCCCACTGTGTGGTAGAATCTTCAACAAGAATATAGATTTTTTAAGTCACACGAGAACTCACCGCCGACAAAATCCAATAAGCAACGAAACAAGAAAAATATACAGATTAATTATCAAATATGTTTTTTTTCCATCTGAATACTGTTAATATCGTATTAGTATATCTATTATAATTATATTCGTGTTAAGGGTAAACCATCCAACAGTTAGATAAACTTGTACTTATTTATACTAAATATCGACATATCTTGTCGGCAGCGGCTTGGCTTTGGTCCTAGATATACACGGGCGACGGTAACTGCTCATCATCAGATGGATCGTATGGTTGTCTGCCTACAAGAACAATAAAAAAATGACATTCATAAAATTATATAAAAAAAAAACAATAATGAATATCTAATCTTTCTGAATTTAAAATTCACAGTACCAATAACTGAAAAGTGAAAATAATAGTACGATTTATCCGTCGTTCACAGATTGATGAAATGGTAGATTGGTATCCAGTGGATGTGTTAATTAACAATACTATAGAGTTGTACCCACACGAGGATGTGCCTGAGCTCACCAATGTAACGGTGCTTACTGTCGGCCTCAACGATGGCGTGACAAATGGAAAAGTTGCATACTTTGGAGCCCCAGAATATTATTTAGGTGAGTATTATTAAACATCACTACTCCATTGCCAGGTTTGTACATGAAAGTCTTATAAACGAAGTACACGGGAGAGCATTGGATGCGTGTGCCCTACGTGTATAGAAGTTATTGTTATCATTATTAATAATTTCGCGTTAACACTACTCTTATAGCACAACCAAAGAGTCGTTTTAAGGAACATGCATTCTGCACGTGATGATGATCTTCCAGCAGGTGATATTGCTCGGTAGACCGACAGTCCGAATGTTTTGTTCGGAACTTGTATATATGCAAGCTTATCTTGAAAATGTCCTCAAATATCTTGTGTTCTGTGATGGCTACCGTCACTTCTATTCTATTGATCTATCGTTCTATTGTTGTTCTTCAGGTAAACGTCTGACCTCATACGGAGGCTACCTCACGTATACGGTACATTACACAACTAGAGGCGACGGTGACGCTGTGGCCGCTCCTGACGTCATCATTGCTGGACCAAACGGGTTGGTTTACTAACTTATTGTCGATCCCAGTGTACTTGATTACCGGCCGATTGTCATCCGTCCGTAGACACCAAAATTCAAATTTGATTACATAATTTTTCGAAAGCTCGACCTGCCTAATTAATCATTCCGCAATCAATTATCTCAGGTATTTAGTCCACAACAGCGTTGAACAGCCTCCCGTGGGGATGCCCTGGACGCATTCCGTGAAGCTATCCGAAGAGGAATTCAGTACCTTGGACGGCGCACCTGTCACCAGGGACCAGTTCATGCACGCCTTAGTGAACATCTCAGGCTTATACATACGAGCCTCATATTGGGAATACTCAATCGAAACAAGGTAAGGACTATGACGTCATCTACTTTCGGTAACAATTTAAAAAAAAACAGTTTTGAAGTTATACTTCTTTAAGCGCGTTATGAAAAATTGATGAGAGTGAAATTTTACGATGCGCGCGCACCGTGACACAAAATGAACAGAGTGAAGTTGCCCACTAAATCGCTCATCACAATACGACCGACGTAACTTGGCGAGTCTGAATATAGCCGCAGGTGAACTTTCCGAACCGTACCGAGAGTTACCGAATTTATACGATGTCAAGAAAAGGGATGTCCAATATGCGCGTTTGAGGATGTTGCTTAATCGATTTTTTTTTAAATTGATTAAAAAAAATAGGAATAAATTTAATAAAAAGAAAATATAACTTCTTACGCGCGCACATAAGTACACGCACCCTTTTTTTAATAGTCTTCTAATCCACAGCCTATCAAACGTGGTGCTAGAGATCGGCGTAGACTATTATATGGGCGACGAGCTGGTGGTCCGCCGCGCAACATCCGTCGAAGAGTGCCAGTGTCCGAGGGCGTACCGCGGTCTCTCCTGCGAACAATGTGCGGAAGGACACTACCGCCTGCCTTCCGGCTTCTGTGTCCCATGCCAGTGCAACGGACACTCTGACCAGTGCGATGTCAATACCGGGATATGTCTGGTACGTTGGTAATCCTATCGAGCGCTTTTTTATTTGTTTTGATGGTCATCAATATGGCTCATACCATTTCGATAAAGCGGCACGACACGAAGACCCTCTCATCGTGGTCGCCGGTAACTACATTTCCGATCCTGCGGACAGAATGGTAAACAGTCCACGTCGCCCAAAACACATTATTTCGGATCCTCCCGATCAACTAACGGTACTTTTAGGTACCCCGGCTAGAATCATAGTCTGCAGAAAATTGATGAGATTTTGTTTTAAAATAACTTTTAATTGCTATTTGAATTAAAATTAAAATTACCCAAACTAAAGAAAGCACATTTTAATCAATTTCTTAAAATGTATTTACAGTGTTCAATTAGTCAACAAATAATTGACATGATTTTGAATCTTCTCTGTAAACCGTATGTATAGTTTCGGAGAATCTTCCGTATTCATGGTAATAACGTGTGGTTAATTCCTCATGGGCTTTTAGGTATAGTATTATATAGGAATATAGTTTGTGATAAAAAAAAACTTTAATTTTTTATTGCTTTGATGGCTGGACGAGATCACAGCCCACCTGATGTTAAGTGGTTACTGGAGCCCATGGACATCTACAACGTAAATGCGTCACCCACCTTGAGATATAAGATCTCAGTATAGTTACAACGGCTGCCTCACCTTTCAAATCGAAACGCATTACTACTTCACTGCAGAAATAGCCAGGGTAGTGGTACCTACCCGTGCGGACTCATAAGAGGTCCTACCACCAGTGAATATATCAAAGCCCCTTGACTTTACAACGTGAAGGCCTATTCGATTTGATTGTTAACGCTATTTGTTCGGACTTAAACATGTCCGGTTATAACATCTCCCGTAGAACTGCGCGGACAACACTATCGGTGATCACTGTGAGTTCTGCATGTCCGGTTACCATGGCGACGCGACAGTGGGAACTCCGCGGGACTGTCTCATCTGTGCATGCCCGATGCCTTACCCTTCCAATAAGTATGATTTCGTCACAATAATTATTTCCATAGTTTAAAATCCGCAATATTAAAATTGTGATTGTGATTAGACTCTGCGACATGGAAGCCGCCACCGACCTTGGTACACGAACTCTATATATCTTAGAGTATCTTAAATATGAATCATAGCCATAGACGATCATAACCTATGATCTTCTCAATGTTCAAACCCATTTATATGCTACTATCTCTTATGCATATCTTTACAAATCACCGAGACCAGGCTCATGTCTTGTAAAATGCAGGTCTTAGAGATTTATTTAAGTTGTTAAATTTACCAAGTTGAATAAATTACTAACGTAAGGGAAAAACGGTTGTGAATTGTTAAGTTTAAAAACTTGTCGTTTTAGTAATTTCATGTCTCGTGCATCTGTAATGTATAGTGAAGGTAGATGAATCTACTATTTATTTTTTTTACATTTACTTTTAATTAACTGCTTAATTGTATCATTACGATCGCGATTAGTATTATTTTATTGGGAAGAGCATTTGTTCTGAGATCAATTCCTATTGTCAATCAGAGACAGAAGACATTAGTATTATCTAGCATAACTTATAACTGGAAACATATCACGCACTTAGTTTTAATCAGTCAAAACAAAAACAAACAAAAAAACGGTACCATCCGTCCCAAAATTACGATTCTCTGTGTTGTGGATACCAGAGACTATTTATATACGTCTCAATGTTTACCTACATAGATAATAAACACCCATAAAAAGAGCAAACAAATCTATTCATCACATGAACGTTTGCCCGACGTGGGAATCGAACCCACGACCCTCGGTTCAACAGTCAGAGCCACTAACTACTGCTCAACCGAGTCGATCAGTCAGTACCTAGTTATACATTTTTTTAAACAGCTTCGCCCTGAGTTGTGACCTGAGCGAGAACGGATCTCTGATCTCGTGTAACTGCCAGCCTGGCTACGGAGGCGCTCGCTGCGAATACTGCGCAGCCGGATACTATGGCATCCCCGAAGACACCGGTGAGAGACACTTTAATTGATACCGTCAGCCCAAAAGTGGCCTAACCTGCCACATTTAGTGTGGAGATAACGAGGTTTGAATTTACTTTTACACTGCTTCGTAGGCAAAAACAATACGCGCAAAAATAATGTTTCCAAAACCATCTGTTATCTATGGGTGAAATCAGGAATAGACCAGGTCGGTTTGGCATCAAAATTTATTATCTTTTTAAATATATTGCAATAAATAAGCATGAATACGAAAAATTCAGGGTCAGGCCACTTTTGCACTGACGGCCTCAATTCATTTACATTTGTTTTCAAGTCCCTATACTTCAAAAAGCACTTGACTCGGCGCGATTTCAATTACATCGCGTGCGATTAAAAAACTTTAAAAAAGTTCTTTGTTCATTGCGTTTTTATCGTGTTCTTGTCATCGGTGACTTCACATTTTGCTACATATACCTAGGTTTATTTAAATCCATTTTTTATTTAGCGGTTCCATTGCGTCTCTGTCTTATAATTCTAGATTAATTGAAGTTTCTATTTCGTAGTCGGTTTTAATTTTCACTATGACAACAACATTCTAAAGTATCAGATCTTCATACAGGCGACTACTGCAAGCCTTGCAACTGCTCTGGTAACATCAACCCCCAAGACCCGGGTTCCTGTGACAGCATCAACGGCGATTGCCTCAAGTGCGTCAATAACACCGCCGGAGCCGCCTGTAATCTTTGCGCTCCAGGCTTTTACGGAGATGCTATCTTCTCTAAAAACTGCACAGGTACATTTTAATGGCAATCACTTTTACCGGTTTTTATTAATATATTATATCTTTTTCCTTTTACAGCTTCCACGATTATCACAAGAGTAGATACCAAATAATCACATTGAATTGATATCTTGTGCGGCAAAAAAATTATTGATATTTTCTCAACCACGAACTTCAGTGTTTTTTTAAATGTGGATCTTATAAGCAATTTCTTTTTGGATATTTTTATTCCTCATAAGTGTGGTATGACAAACGATCTACACAAATTTTTCAATTGTTTCCCAACTAAATCTCTGCTTGTTACTTGTTTGTCCGGAATTTTAATACATATTTCTAAATGCATTACAGCAATCAAAAGTTATGTGCTTAAATTAAAACCGTACCAGTAAAATTAAACTATATAACTATTCACCTCTGAAACCTTTATTAATTTTGCTGTCAGCACATTCCTATCCACCAATTTTACTTATAATCATTATACGAATATTAAATTACAATTAGGAGGAATTATCTAGGAACGTACTCTCAGTTTCGGCCACATACCTACCGTTATATTTAAAGACTCATTAACATGAACTTGACATTTATAGACTACATAACCTCCTCCGTGCGTCGTATTCCTCAGTGCTGAGGGTCGTGGCTTTTGCGGAGCACTTTTGTTAGGACTATGTTCTTCCACTAATTCCTGTACTCCACGCAGTGGATAGTGAAATTGATGCTAGAGTCCAAAGTCGTCTTAATCTGATCGAAAGCACATAACCGCAAGAGTCTAATACAGTATTGGCAATCATTTCCATACCAAAGATCATATATTAATTAGTTTATATGTAGGTCGACCGAACCAAAGAAACTGCTCCCTAAAACTCCCCCTTGTCGTCTAGCTTGCATATGCGACGAATTTGGCATGGCGGACTGCGACTCAACCACGGGGACGTGTGTATGCAGACCTGGGGTCATTGGGGAGAAGTGCGATCGCTGTGCTCCGGACCACTGGGGTCTGAACACTGGACTAGGGTGCACTCCTTGTAACTGCGGCATCGCCTCTGAGTCGACACAGTGTGATGACGATAACGGCCAGTGCAGGTAACATTTCCTCTGTTCGTTTTTTTTTATACATACAGCTCACCTAATGGCCAGTAGTTACCGTCGCCCATGTCAGCAATGCCAGGGGCAGAGTCAAGCCCCTGCCTACCGTTAAGTACTCTCCACAAGCCTCGCTTGAAGAAGGATATGTCATAGCGCTCGGGAAACACCATGGAGGGGAGCCCATTCCAAAGCCGGATGGTACGTAGCAAAAGAGATATTTGGAAACGCACTGTGGATAACCGCAGTGGCTCCAGGTAGTATGGATGAACTCTACTCCGGTGACGAGCGGTGCGATGGTAAAAATGAGATGATGGTATAATCTCAAACAATTCCTCAGAGCACTCCTCATAGAACATACGGTACAAAATACAACTTGATTACTGCAGCACTGTGTGGTGTCCTACATACAAAACCCATATTAACAGGATTGAGAGAATTCAAAACAAGTTACTTCGCCACATGTCGTACCGTTTTAGGCCGCCTAATTATGTTGAATCTTATGTTGATAGGGCTAAATATTTTAAAATGCAAACATTGAGTGATCGCCGCGATATGTTAGGCTTATGTTTTTTACATCAAGTTATGAGCGGTACTGTCGACTCCCAATTCATCCTCAATAAATTCTCTTTGAAGGTGCCATCTAGGTTACCTCGTCGCCCCGTTGCTCTTTTCAGCACCCGCTTTAGCAGAACCAATCTAGGCAAGCACTCACCTACTCCTCGTCTAACTAACCTTTATAATAATCTAGTTAGAAAAGTTGAAAACCTTGACATATTTGGCGATTCCCTTCCAATATTTAAGAACAAAATTATAAAAAGTTGTTGTTGAACCTCAGCCTCAGCCTTGGTCTGAGTACTCGGGTATTACTGCCCTTGTTGTCTTTCTTGTGTTTTTAATTTTTATTATTATTAATAGTATTGTTAAATCTCTATTAATATATTAATGTAATGCATGCTGTGATTGCCTATAATTAGAGTTGCAGTTATCAATTGCTCTATACATGTCAATGTTATTTTATGTCTTACTGTAAGCCCTGTCGGTAATCCTTAAATAAATAAATAAAAGAAGCGAAGTCGCTCCACAGACCCAGAGGTCCCAAACGATACTGCATGTTCTGATGAACTGCGCGTGCTTTGTTTAAGCTGTTAGTTTTGCTATTTAAGTTTTACCATTACTGAAACTACCAATACCGTAATGAGTAACTTTCAGAGGCACATCTAATTCCTGTAACAAGAGTAAATTTAAATTCTAGTCTACGTTTAAAATATGTAGGTTCTAGAAAATTCTAAATTCGGTTACCAATAGAATTAGGCCTATTGCTTATGAGATTTCTTCCTTAGTTTATTTAATACCATATTAAAATATAGATTTGTTGGTAAAGATTAGTAATCGTAAAGATGAAGTTTAGTAAGGCTTTTGTAATCTGGTCCACTGGTTCTTTGTATGTACTATTTTTACAGTACCCTCAAAACACGATTAAAAATATTTTAAATGTACCGTATTGTAATATTCACGTCATTATGTAAAATATGGGTATAAGACAATGTTAAAATACATCTTCGCCTTCGTAACAGATGCGCTAAAGGAGTAACAGGCAAGCAGTGTGACCAATGCGCGGCTGGATTTTGGAACTACACCAAAGACGGATGCGATCGTAAGTGTTAAATAAATACTTCCAAATATATTGGTTACCAGTTAATACTATTGTGTAACAGTTTTTCACAAACGTAGAAGTAAAATATAGGTAGGCATCTAGGCTGCTTCATACCAGACTGTCTCAGTGGTGCAGTAATTAGCACCCCTGACTGCTCCGACGGTCGTGGGTTCGTTTCCCACATCGGGCAAACATTCATGTGATGAACAGGTTTGTTTGCTTTTGTCTGAGTGTTTATTGCCTATATACTCGTATGTATACATATCTTTAAACGAATATAAGTGTATATGCCAGTCTCTGGTACACAGGGAATTTTAATTTGGGCCCAGACGAGCGTGCGTGATTTGTTCCAAGTTTTTTATTATTAATTATATGCCACTCTGAAAATCAAGGATAATGTTCAGTAGTATACATTCTGAACCTGATGATGAGGAAATTAAAACCACGTTTCTCAATGTTCAACTGGCAGAAGTGACCAGTCTTTCGCAAAAATACTTTATTCAATACACTACCTATCGTAGAAGGGTTACGGCTTTATTTTTTCATGTCCCAGTTCATACGTGCGCATGGTAATCGCTTTCAACTTTTTTCTTGGTGCTTCTTGAGATTTATCATCATTGGAAGGGCGTCTTATGAGTCCTCACGGGTAGGTACCACCACCCTGCCTATTTCCGCCGCGAAGCATTTTCAGTTTAATAGTTGAGATAGCCAAACAAAATAGAGGAAAATAAGGGTAAAGGTTGGGATAGTAGTACAATAAAAGACAGAATCCGTTTTAAAATTATATATTTCAACATTGTTTTTTTGTTTTTTTTTGTTGAAATTTTTTTCTTTTAATATATTCAAAAAAATCCATCTACCACCGGTTCGGAAAACTACGCCCCGTCCTGAGAAGAACCGGCGTAAGAAACTCAGCGGGCTTATCTTTATTCTTTATATCTTTCATTCTCTTTCTCTTTGTTTTTATCTTTTCTTTTTTTTTCAATATTGATTTTAACATTTTACACAGATAATGTACACAAGTTTATCATATTACATAAATAGTGTTACATTGCTGGCGTTTTCTTTACAATTACATATTTCACCTTTATAGTTAGTTTTAGTTAAAAGTGTATGTTGTTATATTAAAATATAAGTGACGTAATATGTTCAGTTTAATTCAGAATTAAAATAAGAATAATTTTTTTAATATTTATGTATGGTTGTACTCTGTGTCTTTTGTGTCGTGGGCACTTAAATATATTTATTTATACTATAGATTTAGTTTTATTTAAGTAAAAATGCAACACTGTTGTTTTAAGTATTTTTCATATATTTTTATTGTTTTTTTGGATGGATTATTAATAAGCATATAATATTATGTACATTTATATATTTTGAAATTGAAATTAAATTTTTTGTCGGCTATATTTATATTCTTTATTTGTTTTATTTTTATTTTCTGAATATATGCGTTTTTGATTGAATTATATTACATATACACAATATATGTTTAATTATTTATGTATGCATTTCTTTGATTTTCAGATTTATAATTTAACATGTTATTTTTTATTTCATTTGGTATTTTCATAATTTTAGTACTTAAATAAAATTATACATATTGTAAATTTTTAAATATATTATTCTATTGTTCAATATTATTTTATACATATTTTTTTGTTTTTTATTTTATTTTTCTTGCCGTGGAAATAATATATAACAATTATTCTTTTAATTAATATATCGACAAAGTTTTACAAAACAATATTTTATTATTTTTAATTGCCCACCTTGCTTGAGACCCGAATTTTAAAATTTTTTCTTATCTCTTTTTAACATATTTATATATTTTTTTAATTCGATTACAAAAATTCTAATACCCGATTTGAAAGTTTATGCCATGTCCTGATAAAAACCGTCTCGGGAATTTTACATTCTTATTTTGTGGTTTTTTATTGTTACTTTAGTGTTCAATTTTTACTTTAACTTTTTTAAATGAACATAACGAACGTATCCGCATATTTTAATAGTCTTTGTTTAATGGCGATCAGGCTACCTCGTCTAAATTGTAACCGACGCCAATTTTATTCACAGCCTAAACATGCTCCGATAATATACGTCAATATAAATAAATAAATAAATATATACATAATAAAATATATAACAGTGCAGTGCTGTATCATATGAAAAATACATGCGAATAATAAGTAATAAACACGAATATTATATGTGCTGGAAAATATACTACACAGATAACGTAATGTTAATATTATATATATACACTAAGTGTAGGACTGAAAAAAATGTAAAATGCTCGTTTTCAGATTGTAACTGCAATACGGGGTATTCAGTTGGCTTTATGTGTAACGCCACCGGGCAGTGTGAGTGCTTGCCGGGTGTCATAGGAGAGAAGTGTGATCGGTGTCCAGAAAGGTAATAAAAAAAAAACTATATAGCCTATAACTTTTAGGTATGACTAATGCTCTCTAAATTCGTTTTGCAATTCGCTACAGGTGGGTTTTGATTCCGCAAGAAGGATGCCTCGAATGCGACTCGTGTACAGATGCCCTAATATTCTCGGTCGAAGATCTAAGCGCGCTACTCGCTAATGAAACAATGGACTTTAAGGTAATATACCGTGAGTCTTTTTTTTTATCACGGCTCTAATTTTCTTTTGGGATCCGCTAATGAGTTTTCCCGCTCATAACAAACAGGACAAGGCGGACTCGTTCTTCACGACGCAACGCCTCAACTACATATCCAATCAAACCGAACTGCTTCGTCCAAAAGTCGCGCAATTGAAGACCGTCGATATCGGCGAAGTCACATCGTCTATCAAGACCTTGGAAACCAGTGCTAAGAACCTACTCAGATCGGTGAGTTTACTTAATATATATACATATTTTTTTTTTTAAATTATGTATTTAAATTTCATTTTAATGTATGCAGGCGGAATTTGCGGCGACTGACAGCGACAAACAAATAAGTCGCGCCGCGAAACTAGCGGAAGACGCGGAGAGGACATTAGCAGCGGTCAGGGAGAGCGCGCGGGAGGCCACCGAAGTCGTCAAGCACGTGGCCGACCTGGCCACCGGACTCGAACTCAGCCAGCAGCCGAAGGTCGACAGCGCACTAACCGAAGCGAGGCAGATAAGAGATGACATCGCCGGTAAGTTCTGATGATGCGACTCTAAAGCGAAAGTCGTATCGAGTAATTTCCTTTAGCCTCCGAGGCTGATACAAAACAAAATTTATTGTAATCCGCCAAAAAAAATTTGCCAATGAAACAGGACTTCCACGTGGTTTTTAATGATTAAATCTATATTCCGTTTGCATCAGAAAATTTCAATGCACTGGCACAGTTAACTAGACCTATTTAAATGGACTTCTAATTTCGTACGCCTAGATTATCTGTGGTGAAAACGAATAAAAAAAAAAAAAAAAAACGAGAAGCATTCTAAACGCGCACAACTAATCAGTCAAAATCATTACGTTTGTATGTGCAGTAAAAGTGCAACATTCGTATATCGGTCACCTAACCATGTAATCAAGGCTTTTGATTGATTGTGAATGCAAACTAAACGTGTGAACATTTCAATCGATGAAGTTTAGTGTAATTTTGTAATTGTTAGCGCTCTTTTCCTGATAGACAAAGACTTGGTGCCAAAGAAACAACAAGCAGAAGCTGTATTCCTGAACACGACCACGCAAATCGAACGTATGAACTTTTTCGTGCAACCGGTCAACGAACAAGCCAAGGCAAGTTCCCATCGCCCCGATCTTGTCCTAATTCAGAACTCGAACTAACATTAAGAGCTGTTTTGTTGCATTCGATGCTAAGCCTCTGAGTGATCTAGCAATAGTGAAACGAAACGTCACGTTTCAATGAACCGCCAAACTAAATGCGTATGTATACTCTGTAACATCTAGGCAACGGGCAACTAACTAATCTAGGCATAACGCTAAATATTACGAAAATAAATCATAACCATGTGAAGTAAATCTAGTTGTGTTTTTGTACAGAAATTCGAGTCGCTCGTTAACGCGACCCGCGAGCTCAAAGACAAGCTAGACGATATGCTGGAGTACACCGATCTGGCGCAGCACACTGCCCACACTGCAGAGGAGCTAAATACTAAAAACAGGTTCGATTTCCGACTTAATCATTAACAATTATTACTTAATTCCGGTTATCAATTACAATAACTTTGATTTCCGGGGGAAAAAAAAAAAAAAAAAGAACTATCCGACAATCATCCGACTGAGCCGTGTACTCGATTGCTTATAGGTTATCGAAATTCGGCAACAAAGTGAACTCTGTTACGAAACTGAACACGGCGGCGATGGGGGACCTCATCGACGCGGCGTACGACATCGGCAACGCGACGTACAACAACATGGCGGTCGGCGCGAGGCTGGCGGGCGCGGGTCGAGCGGCGGCGGACCTCGACGCCGCCAACCGGGACGTCGCCGACCGGCTCGACGCCCTCACCGGAGAACTGCCGCAGTTCGAGCACCTAACGTCCGAGGCTACGCACCACGCCACCATGCTCAGGAGGAGGGTAAATATCGGCGCGTTTTCATACATCACCGTCCGCGGTCATGCAATTATCACTAATCGAATACCGTTCAACTAAGTGCGGTCGAATAGTGTAAATGAGGTACCTGTAATGGGCACTTGAAACGTGACTCGGAAAAATATCGAATTAATAGGAAAGCGTTGATTTGCGGATGTGTGACGCGTGTGGTGTGTTCTGTGGTCTCGTGTAACGTGAGCTATGTCAGGGGTTCGGTAAGGAGTTTCATTGTTGTGTAGGCGGATAGCCTGCGCGAACTAGCCGAGCGGGAGAACAACAACAGCCGCACTCAACACGCTTACACCGCGGCGTCGGCGTACTCCTCCATCTACCAGGAGATCAACAAGGCGAAGGAGGCAGCTAAAGAAGCGGAGGATGCTGTGGCTAACGTTACCAAACTCGTGAGTTGCACTATTCTTTTTATTACGAACGGACACCGGCGCCCTCGAATACCCGTTCTGTATTTGGACGCGTCGGAAATTGTAAAAGAAGAACATGTAAAAGATTAAGAGATTACGATTCTTCAATGAATACCTAATATTAAAAAAAAAAGTAGAGTAGTAAAAAAAATATTTTAATTAATTAGTTTTGTCTAATATGTATGTATGTAAAAATATTTTAATTAAATAGTTTTGTTTTTGTTCCCCGTTCCTTTGCCGGTATTCTATTCGAAAGAATTCCTTCTTCTGTCACCATTCCGACCAGCCTGTAGAGCTTTATTATGTGACTTTATACCGTCAATAACTTTTCGGGCTCCACGCTAAGACGTTTCTTGTGCGCGGGAGCCGGGCATACATAATAAACGGAACAATACTTTTTTTTTTATATATAAATATATATTTACTAACGATCACGCCACGTTAACTGGTCCCGTGCTAAGTTCGTAAAGAACTTGTGTTACAGATCTAGATAACGGAAATGAATGTAAGATTTTTATTATAGACATACATATATATACACATATATATATTATATATATAATATACATCCATAACCCTGAAAAAGACATTTTATATTTATCATACAAATATCTTCCCTTGGCGGGATTCGAACCCGCGACCCCCTCGTGTAGTGACCATGTCACTTACCACTAAACCGGACGACGCTATCGGAGACTTCGACCGTTAAATATGAGATTAGTACGTATCCAATGTTCCGTAGAATCGTATTCTGGACGAGCGCGTACGTCCGGCCCGCGAGCGATCCTCATCGCTGCTGGCGGACGCCACCAAGGCCCAACACGCCGTCGACCAAAAGCTCCTACCCAACCTCACCGCCACCGAGGAGGTGCTCAGAAAGATCCGAGACCACTTGAGCAGGGCCGACGATGACGACAACGCTATACAACTGTAAGTAACACTTGACTCAGTCAAACGATTATCCTAATAGGTTTTTTTTTGCACAAATTCCGTCAGCCGTTTTCTTTGAATCGGGCCTTTAGTTTCTCGCTAAACGTTTAAACGGCCCTTTTGAATTTATTTTTTAAATATTCGAGAACTATCGTTTGCCTAGCTACTACATCACACAACATTTACTACCTGTAAAAACTTAAGAATATATACAGCGGTCATGTTAGTTATCGGATGCTCCTAATCTGTGCATTGTGGTTTTGTTGTTAAATAAAAAGCCGAGTGTGTTGGTTCCTAATGGATATTGATAGTGTGGAAAGATGTACCTACTTTGAAGACTAGAGAAAAAAAAAGTGTTATATATAATTTTGTCTACTTACCACTTTGATTAAAATACAATGAGACTTGTAACCTCAAGTGTAAATGCAGCATGCACGTTCCATATATATACTACTTATTATGTAGCTGAATGTGTCTGTATCTATCTACTGAGTATTAAAATGTTATACTTATAAAACACACATAAATACTTTTTTTTTCTACACAATTATTTAAATCTTCTATATATTCACACACATAACCACAAAAAGCATGTTCCAAAAAAAACATTTGGGCTAGGTTATGATTACACCTAACCCTAAATATTGATTTCTTTGGGTTTCGAACCTATCCATATTAAGTGTTTCATACGAAAACGGCTGACGTTTCATTGTACATATTAAAACATACACTTTACACATATATTTAACAAAAATAATACTTCGCTTCGCACAGTTCGCTTCCGCCATTAACAACGGTTACCTTAGAAGAAGAGACGAACAAAGCAGACAGAGTAAATGCAACGATCGGAACCACCTTCAGCGTCATGTCACATCTAGGACCCGAGCTCGCGACCAGCAAGGACTGGGCCCAGACCCTGCCCAAGCTGGCTGACGAGGGCCAGAAAATGACTTCGAATGTTGAGAGCCACCGTAAGTTTGACAACAGCGTGACTTCTTCAACAACGACTCGCACAGTAGAAAGGACAATTGTTTTCTTGGCCGGCCGTGACCCAACTGGGTGGGACTTCCTCCCGACCGATACAAATACAGTGTCACAGAAAAAAAAAACAAATGTTATTTTTGATTATTGTGCAAATGCAAACATGCTTGAAGACATCTTGTTACAACATTCTCTTCTTTTCTTTTTTGGTTTTTTTTTTGTTAACATTTTATAACAATTTTATAGTTTTTTTTTTTTTTTTTCGAACATAACATAAATCCACGTTATTATTTTGCACCAGCCTACATCGAGTACCGTGGTCCCTGGCGCACTCAAATTATTATATTACTCACAGAACATTTATTTATACGTTTTTTTTTTTTTTCGGTAACAGTTAAAAACATCAATGACATGGAGCCGCAAATCTCGTCATCGTATCACACCGTGAAGATGCGTCAAGAAGATTTGGAGAGACGACGTCGAGACGCAGACGAAAAACTTCAGAAACTTAAGGACTTAGTCGAACAGGTACTCGTGCAGAGTCTGGTATTATTACCAAGGCCTACGTAATGTTTTAGACAAGTTTCTGCCAATGTTTGCTAGTCTATTCGGTCTCGTAAAAACTATTTGCTTTTTTTCTTTTTTTTTTTTACTCTTGTCCAATGCCAGAAGTATGCCAACTTAGGGTGGATTTTTGCTAGCCCGTGGACCATATTTATGTTTCGCTTAGTACTCACGAAGGTTTTAAAATGATCGCGGTTGCGTATATTTTTTATCGAATATGACTAAGATGGTCCTCCTCGATTTCTTAGATATTTATTTCACGCATTAATTCCATTTCAGTAAATAGGCATGTAGCATTTTTAGCATTTTAGTTTTAATGAATATCGTATTCCGAATTTAGTTTGTTCCACCGCGACCACTTATCGTTTTTTGATTTATCTACTTGTGATTACACAAACATAATTATTATTATTTTTATTTTTTTTTCAAAATGACCCTATTGCATTGACTGAAAAAGTGAGAATTACTCTAATATGCCTAATAGGATCCCCTCTTCCTCTGTTTTTTAGAAATTTGTTAAACCCATTAAATCCAATTCAGTAAATAGGCATATAACATTTTTATAGTTTTAATTAATAACGTATTCTGAATTTAGTTTGTTATACCAATTTTAAATTTTAATTTTAAATTTTTTCAAAGTGACCATGATTGACCAACAAAATGAGAATTATTCTAATATGCCTAAGAGGATCCTCTTTCCTCTGTTTCTTAGCTATTTGTTTAACGAATTAATTCAAATTCAGTAAATAGGCTAGTAACATTTTTTTTATTTTAATGAATATCATATTACGAATTTAGTTTGCTCTACCACGACCACTTATTGTTTATTGGGTTATCTACTGTGATTACACAATCATATTTTTGTTCAATTTTTATTTTCATGTTTACCATATTGGATTGACCGATAAATTGAGATTTATTCTAATACGCCTAAGGGGATCACCCCTTTCCGTGTTTCTTAAATATTTACTTAACGCATTAATTCCAATTCAGTAAATAGGCTGGTAACATTTTTTTGTAACTTTATGGAATAACATATTCTGAATTTAGGTTGTTCTACCGCGACCACTTATTTATTGTTTGTTGGTTTATCTACTGTGATTACACATACATACTTTTTTCAATTTAAATGTTTTCTTTGACCATATTGGATTTACCGACAAAACGAGATTTACTCTAATATGCTTAAGAGGATTCCTCCTTCTTCTGTTTCTTAGAAATTTGTTTAACCCAATCATTTCAATTCATAAATAGGCTTGTGTTTTTTTTTTGTTTTAATGAATATCGTATTCCGAATTTAGTTTGCTCTACCGCGACCACTTATTGTTTGTTGGTTTATCTGCTGTGATTACACATACATACTTTTTTTCAATTTAAATGTTTTCTTTGACCCTATTGGATTTACCGACAAAACGAGATTTACTCTAATATGCTTAAGAGAATTCCTCCTTCCGCTGTTTCTTAGAAATTTGTTTAACCCAATCATTTCAATTCATTAAATAGGCTTGTGTTTTTTTTTCAGTTCAGTAAATAGGCAGGTAACATTTTTTTAGTTATAATGAATATCGTATTCTTGAATTTAGTTTGTTTTACCGCGACCGAATAGAAATTACTTATAATTTTTTATTTACATATTAATTTTGTTGAGTCGGAATTTGTGATACGGTGACCAAAAGTTAATTGACTAGCTTTTTGTTGATTTATTCATTCTATATTTTTTTATCTATAATAATTTACAAATCGCGTATTTTGTAATAATGATGCACGGTAATTTTCATGATAAGACATTTATATATATGATTACGCGGTTTTGTATTCTGTTTATTTATTTTTGTAAGTTCACCCTTCCCACCTACCCCGACTAGTTTCGAAAAGAAATTTCATTACAAAATTAACGCTTCTCTCTTAACCCCAGGCGCGTACGGTAGCTAATCGCATTCAAGTTGGAGTGACGTTTGATCGGTGGTCGACATTGCAACCCCGCCTACCGGATACGGTCGATGAGATGTCAACCTCCACGCACGTGTCGGCATACTTCCGAACAAAGGAAAAGGATGGCTTCATTCTGTACCTCGGCAACCCTAAGGGAACCATGCTGAGGAGAACCAAATCGGTATGTCTTAAAATCATAATATTCTTACACTATTAACAACATAACAATGATTTGTACCATATTACAGCATACAATAAACTTATAACGCACTCATGAGTACACGCACTAAATATAACCGGCACTATATAACACACAAACTCACACTCACTTCGTAACACGCGCACATCATAAAAACACACACTCACACATGTAACGCACTCACAACACTTCAACACAATTTCTAATATTTCACACTACCGTTTTTTAGGACGACTACATGGTGATCGGCATTCAGAACGGATACCCGTATGTAGTGATGGACATCGGGGACAGCTCCGAACCTGGCCAGGATCCGGCGAGGGTCTCCATTGACAAGATGGTTGCCGACAACCGCTGGTACCAAGTCATCGTTGACAGGTAACTCCACAGAACCCTATTATCAAAAATACCTTTGAAAATCCTTTGTGAAGGATCCTCTCTTGAAATCGAAATTAATAAAATATTAATTTACCATATTCCAAATAGCTTGATATAAAACGTGTGAGTCCGCAGTGTAAAGCGTATTAAACTCTGACATCAATCTGGTGCACAAGTTGCTAGTTTTCCTAGCTTTATTGCTGAATTATATGATTATAAATTTAACTTATAACAAAGCAACAAGTTTGTTATTGACACTCTAGTTTTGTACGACTTACAATGCGTTTCGCAAAAGAAATAAATAAAATTATTACACACAACAAGAAATTTTCAGTCTAGCCTATGAACCAGTTCTTTTAGACGCGCGTCTACTGGTTTTTTTTCTAAGACTAAATAATGTGCAGATTGGGTCGTCGAGTAAAACTCTCAATCCGCGAGAGCCTGGACAATGGAACGGATACTATCCACTCCAAGGAGGCTGACTTACCCGGACATCATACTATCTTCAACCTGGACAAAGAAAAGTCCAAGTTGTACGTGGGTGGAGTGCCTTCCGATGCCAAACTCCAGGGTATTAGTTTTCCAGCCTTCGAAGGTCAAATAGAAGAGCTGATGATTGGAGATACACCAGTTGGCTTATGGAACTTTGTCAGTGCCAATAAACTGAAGGGAGCCAGACAGAGGTATGTACAAAATACTGTTTTCAAACCCCATCAACTCAAACCCATTTAGAAAACTATATTTAGTACCTTACAATTTACAGATATCTACATATTATTATAAATCTTATATAAAAATTATTTTACCAGGGATAAATTGATCTCCTCGCAGTCTGGCCCTCAAGAGTACAGGTTCGATGGCCGTGGATATGCCACGATGGCTGGCCGAGGTTATTTGACGCCTCAATCTAATCAAGTGCTTCTCTTCTTCCGCACGTACGCTCCGAACGGCTTGATATACCTGGTCGGGGAAGGAGGATATTTCTTCTCATTACTGATGCAAGATGGAAGGGTTTACTTGCAGGTATTTTTATTTTATAATTATTGTAAAATTTAAATATTTATCTTCATTTAATTACGTTTTGTTTGTAGCCCCCTCCGCATTGACTCATTGTAACCCCCCTTCGCATTGACAGAGAATTTCGTTTGTTAAAATAAAATCATTATTGTTCTAAGGTGTCATTAGGCAACACAGAGGATTTGATAATAGTTGGCACAACCCGAGCATACAATGATGGTAAATGGCATAAATTGGACGCTCGCCGGTTCCTTGCCAAGTGCTCTCTGACCGTGGACAACGAGGTGCTCAAAGCGGAGTCCAATTCGCCCAGCGCCGACATACCGAGCTTAGACACTATGAACTTCGGAGGGAACAACAAAGGAATACTGCAAGTGCCGGATCGAGGCTTCGACGGTTGTATGAGGCAGATCAGCATCAACGGAGTAAACCTGGATCTCAGTGAGAATCTAGAATCGATCGGCATGGCGTATGGATGCCAGGTGAGCTTTATAGAATTGAAGCCTTTGATTGCTGTAACGATCAAAGAAATACTTGAAGTTACAACCCAATATATTTAGATTTTATTATGAATATGTAATTTAAAATTAGAACGCACTTTGTACGGCATAAGTCTACCTTACTGAGGCTTCTCCGGATGGAAGGAGCGGAACATCTGCGCATTACTCCTTTACGCACCAGCTATCTGCGCACACTTAATCTGCGCACAAGATATTTGCGCATACTTGATCTGCGCACAAGAGCATTTGCGCATATCGAAGAAATCAGAAGTTAGAGCAGCCATTTTGTTTCAGTACAAATAAAGAAATACTGATTTTAAAATACGGTCTAAAAGAAATGATATCACATCACTCACAATCAGATCGCAAACTCACTATTAACTATAACACTGCATTTGACATCAAATCTCAATTATTATAGTTACATTTAAAAATGTCCGAGCTCTCTAGCTTTTGAATATTATTAGTACATTTAGTTTGATAAAAAGAAAGTATTGTTTTTGTTACATCCATTTTTGTTAGAGTTTCGTCGATGATCTGAGCGCGACGCCTTAATAAAATTTTAGTTCCGAATGATCGATCAGATGAAAACAAAGGAATCGATATTCAAAATAATAATTTTGAATGCCTAGTGACCACGTGGTGGTGACACTATGAGCACGTTTCAGTACAGCAACAAACCGTCTTTCAGTTCGCTTCGTTGGTATCGTTCAACGGTACTGACAGCTACCTTCGCTTCGTCGACGTGACCAGCGAGAACCCGCAGCTGACCCTCAAGTTCAAGACCGCAAAACCTAACGGACTCCTATTCGTCTACGTCAGCAGGACACAGACCGCGATAATGCCCGACAGCATATCTCTATCGCTCGTAAACGGTCCGTACTATTTACTTTTAGATTTTGCTTCATTTGAATTTACCAAACATTTTAGACCTATTATTAAGGACCGCTTCCACTAAATTAGCCGTTTTTATTTTTATTATAATATATCACGACCCGGAACGAATGTATTGTAATGAAACTGGAATTGAACGGGTTCGTTCACTAAATATTCGTTTATCTCGTTTTTAAACAGGCAAACTCGTTGTTGTGAGTCAAAGGGAACAACTCGACACTGGATTGAACACGTATAACGACTCACAGTGGCACGTGTTGACGGTGACGCACAACACTAGCGCCCTCAAACTAGTAGTCGACGACTTCGATTACTTCAGGTGGGTAAGATTCGAAAGAACGGAATTTGTTTCAGAGAAAATAAATGCTTTTTAAAAAAACCTTAACGGGGCTGAGTGGTCTAGATGTTTCGGCGGCCATTTTGTGCAGCACGGGTCAACCTAGGTTTGAACTCGCCCGAGTGCGGGGGGGTGGGGCGCAAGTGCATCTGCGCACACCTATGCGCACAAATCATTGATTTTATCCGAACACTGCATTTACACAAAATATATTGAAATTTACTAATAATTAAAGTAAAAAAAAACACGGTGTTTCTTGAAACTTATTATTTTTGTGAGTTATTGTTTTTTTTTTTCTTTTTTCCTTCCAGACTTTTATTATTAGTAAAACAATTCACGCTATATTATTATTTATTATAATGTAAAGCATTTTTCGAACGCGCGCTCCTTTGAAAGCGAGTTCTTATGCCGGTAAACAAATCACGTAACACGTATACTAGTCCCGATTATCGCCTAAACGATTTTATTTTGCCCACAAAATTTTGTTAATTCGTTTCACTATCAAAAACAAAAAAAAAACTTCCATCATTTCCAATTGTTAATTTATTTAAATAAACGAGTTAATGTTATTAGGGCACCTACCTGGTGTGCTTGCAGTTGCAGATCGAAACCAATGAATCGAAAATATAATTCGTCGATGTAGAATGTACGTCTAATCCCACGTGTTAAACGCGATCCTTTATGCGGTGCAACGGTGAATCGAAATGTCGATTGCGTTGCGCATCTCTCGAGCTAAGATGAGACAGACGGGTGCAGAACGAGGCTGGGGCGTGTTACCCCCATCCCTCGCTCATAAATCAACTCGCGCATCCTTATCGATCCGTCTGCGAGACCCAGAAGCTAATATGTACTTATTGTGGACCCCTTTATATTTATACACACATCTATCAGCAATTTCTTGGATTTTCGATGAATTACGTCGAAATTTAAACGTTAAAAGTATATTTTAGACTACCACAAACACTCGTATTTTAAATAAAATAAAAAAAAGAAAAGAAAACATTGACAACGTGTAAATTTATCAGAGATATAACGGTTGAGCTCGAGTGATGAGTGATTTAATTCAATAGATGTTTCCTATGCAGGATACTATGTATAATAGTATGAGAATGAAACGGTTAAAAAAAGAATTGTTGCAAATAAAAACTGGATGCACGCAAAAAATTATGTCTATCAATTAATGAGAAGTTTTACAACAGTTTGAATTGAATTTGTGATTTTGAAAAGACTTACCTTCTCAAGGCGTCGGTCTTCGAAGCAACGTAGCAGCAGTGTAGCTCGCGCCCGGTCCTGAAGAAAATTGATTCGGAATCAGGGCACCTAGGCTGGGCACTAGGCGTCTAAGTCTGTGTTGCCATTACAAAAATGATTGCGTTCGGATATTCATTCATTGGTGTCGAATTTCATTTGTAAATATCATACCTAAAATTGCGTATACACTAAAAGGGATTAAAAACATGGTAGTGTGTGTAATGTTTTTCTTAATAATTAAATAAATCAATTATTGATCTATTGTATTTTTTGTGCTTAATTAAAAAAATATATTAATACTCTGCACTCCTTATTATTTACTAGACCGCTCCGGCTCCGCTCGGGTCTTTAACAAAAATTTCAAGGATATCTGACGTTGTTTTATTTTTTTAAATTGCGGCATAACTTTATTAGTTAGACATATTATTATGCTGTCGTAGCACTTTTTGTAAATAATAATGTGTTCTACAAAGTTGTAGTACATTATTATATTCTATCATGAATAGTTATTGCAGGGCATGCGACGTAAAGAATATTTATGGTATTTTTTTTACATCTTGGGTTACATTATTGGAGTTTTAGTAAGGATCCCTATTTTTTTTTTCAAAAAAGATTATAGCCTATTTCACTCGGGAATAGTGTAGCTTCCAAACAGTTAAAGAATTTTTCAAATCGGTTCAGTAGTTTCGGAGCCTATTCAATACAAACAAACAAATCTTTCCTCTTTATAATATTAGTATAGATAAGTGTGAGAAATTTCATACTGCTCCGACCGCGGAATTTTTGTAAAAAGGGGTACCCGTTTTTGCTTCACGTATTAATATTATTATATAGATACTAGCTGACCCGGCAGACTTCGTAGTGCCTCAATCGATAAATAAAAGACCTAAACTTTTGTTTAAGATAAACTTAAAACAAACAAAAGGAATCCGTCCGACGGGGGACACTTCAAAGGAAAAACAAAATTGTTATTTTTATTTAATTCCGAATATTTTTATATTTATCTAACCTTTTAAACCTTCTCTGGACTTCAACAAATAATTCAAGACCAAAATTAGCCAAATCGGTCAAGTCGTTTTCATGTTATGTCGTGACAACGGAAAACGGGTTTCATTTTTATATATATAGATAAAAAAAATCGCGTGAATCTACAAATTGAATTTTTATTCACGTCCTCAGTACGGACACCGCGCCGCCACCGCTCCACATACTTGACGGGGTTCTCTTCATCGGCGGCGTGCAGCCGGGCTACGTGGTGAGTGGCTCGCTCGGCAGCAAAGTCCCGTTCACGGGCTGCATAGGCGACGCCACAATCAACGGGCAGGTCCTCAACCTGCTGGAGCCGTTCAGCAATAACAGCGTCACGTTCGGAAGGTGCGGCACGACGATCACAACGGGCGGCGTCAATCCAGGTGCGTATCGATTGAACTAACCACAAATTTAATTTAGGTCTGTCGTTCCGATAATTCATCGAACTCTCTTCTTTAGCTTGTGTCAACCTTTAATGTAGTCTTCGTATGCACTCCGTTCTTTTCGGTCTCTTGCCTTTCGCGTCCAATCCTTACCAACCTTACCAGTTATTTTGGTCGGTCGGTCCACTAAATTGGTATTCATCAAACTATGTTTTCATGAATCAGTAAATTAAACTCAACTCGACTGAATGTAATAAAGTAAAGTTTAAATCACATTATTCATGCAATATTTTTTTTGTATTTATTGAGTTAATTAAATATTTTGTGTAAAAACAGTAAAAAAGATTAGTAGCAAACCAACATTCGTTTGCAGGAAGGGGACTGAATTCCCTCTTCGTCAACGCGAAGTTTTTTTTAATCATCTACCTCTCAGACTTTTATAAACAGATCATATCATATAAACAGATTTATTTTCTAAATTTTTTTAGTTTAGCCTCTTCAATTCTAAAGGTGCGATATATTTTATGATTTTTGACAACTGTGTACCGTCATACAGACAAGGTGACTTGGTCGATACCAACGTCGCCTGATGTCCTGCCGATGCCTGAGCCGGTGCCCGTCTCCCCTGTCAATGCATTACCAGAAACAACCACAGCAAAAGGTTATAATGAAAATATTTTTTTGTCCATTATTTGGAATCATTTAAATTGTGAAACTTAATTATTCCCTTGCCACCAAAATCGAACGATAATTATTGTAGAAATATTTTCTTTTTCCTTTAATTTATTCTATTTGTCATAAACTATTTTAAAATGTTGTTCTAAATTCTTAAGCATCTTATCCAACCTCGGCGGTATATGTCCAATAAAAGACAAAATAATAATAACCATGAAGCTAAAGATCAATTGTGCCGACAAATCTGTAACTGTACCACCGTACCACCTTTAAAATTGATCCACAACTCGCAGTGAAGCTAAGGAATGGGCCGATCTCACCACTACCACCGCTGCCAACACTCGCACCACCAGAGCAGACGACCAGGGCTCCAGTAACTCGAGCGCCCATCACTGCACCACCCACTCCGCCTACCACTACCACCAAACGACCGGCACCCAAACCAGAGTCAGGCTGTGCTTTGGCCTATGACCCACACTACAGCCTAGGAGACCCCAATGAAGGCTATAGATTTGGTATGTGTTTAAACATGTTTGTTTTTCTGTTTGTATGACTATCCAGTACATTATCATAACAAATGGGGACCAAGTCAAGTAAATTCAAGTAAATTTTACTATCTAACTTGGTTATATTATCTTGCTTATGTTTTAACAGTTATAAATTGTATGTGTTATATAAATTGTGTTAATGAGATGATTCCATTATTACTTAATATGAAGGTTTGAACGAATTCTACAAGATATTTACTGTTATGATGAAAAAACAACCTAAAATACTTAGATACAAACTAAAATATTCTAAGGAACCCTAAATATTTAATGAATCCAATCATGAAAATAAGTTTTTAGTGGCCATACTCTGATCTTTTAAAAATAATTGTATTATCTATATCCTTTGTTAAATTGTTCCTAAATAAATAATTAAAGGAAAACCAAATCGGTGCAGGTTCACGTAACGTGAGTCGTATTGAGTACGCGAAGCTCCCCGGTCGACAACTGGAAGGGTTCGACCTCACAATATCGTTCCGCACCTTCGACAAGCAAGGCGGCGTCATATTCTACGCCGAGTCAGCACACGATAAGAACCCCGTGCAGTTCTTAGCGTTTTTCATGAGGGACGCCAAGGTGAGGAGAACACGAAAACAAAACATTAAGTACATAGTGTATCCAAAGCACATATTAGGCGGGAATTTAATTTTTTTCGCGCCAATCTTATGTCACTTTTGACACAAGTGTGTTTATTGTCTATGGTTCGAAGGCTATATGGACCTAGATCCCCTTGTCTTCCCTAGTAAGGAAAAATTGTACCAAAAAAATGTCAATGGTTCGTGCCTAGATGCTCTCTATAAAATTGTCATTAATAGAGGCTAACTCAAAGCAAAGTAAATTTAATAAAAGTAACATGTAAATAATAAAAGAAACAATAACATATAACATATATCGTCACAATTCAAATAACTCGGTCTTTAATTATTACAATGATTTCCAGCTCCATTACATGTTCAACTGCGGCGGTGAGACGGGCGTAATATCCTCGACGCACACTTACAACGACATAGACTGGCACACGGTGACTCTGACACGGAACGGAGGTCACGGTAAACTGGCCGTCGACTCTGAAATGGTCGGGGAAACCAGTGTTACATGTAACACGCCTCTATCGCTAGCGCCACCTTACTATTACGGAGGCTTGCGATACGTTAACGAAAGAATTTCGAAGATCTTCGACGTGAGTTAATTATTTCATTCAAAAACATTAATGTTAGATTTTTAATGTCAAAATGTGATATTTAATTTGTATTTATTTAATTTTAATTTCATTACTCTCAATTAAATTATAGCTTTTTTTTTATTTCACCCGAATTAATACACGGTCGGCATATTTATGTTCAATTGCAATATAACAGACATTCATGTGTCTATTAATATTTTATTCAACAACATAAACTAACAACAATATTCATACACAACACAGCTTATGTCAGCTTAGAATAACACTGAGAGATTCTCTCTCTCTCTGCAGAATAGGGAGTGTCTTACCAGCGCTTGCAGTCTTCCACTGACATTTATTGGTGATATTTTGTTGGTCCCACTGCCTTGCCTATTTCTGACGGAAAGCAGTCACTCTTACCGGCTTAATGCGCGAGATAGCCAGCCAAGGATGGCTGTATTCGCGTTTTGATTTCTTTGGATTCCTGTAACTTAACACAAATAGAAAAAATCTGTAAACATCACCCTAAAGATTTCCACGCCATTTCTAAAAGTATATTGGTAGATGAATGTAGATCTTTCTAGATTCTCCAACAAGTAATTCTTTGTGCCTTTCAATTTTTGTTTTCTTCCAGAACTTCTACCAGCCGTTTATGGGCTGCCTCAAGGGACTTCTCATGAACGGTCAACAAGTGACTCGTATTGGCAACGCTGTGAACGCCTTGCGATGCGTCGATAACATCGAAGACGGCGTCTACTTCGAAGCATCGAACAATACACACAGCAACTATTTGAAGGTAAGGATCCGGGTAGCATTTCACCAAAAAACTACCAATTCTTCTTTAATAATTTCAAAATTATTTGATTTTTAAAAATTGCTTTCGATTTAAAAAAGATACGCTCATGAATTTTGTTGTACTTTGAATCCTGTTAAAGAATCTGTACGTAGGCCGTGTTGCGAAGCGGCCAGGAAACCGTGTATGGTATAGTACAAGCTGACAAAGCAAAACAGCAATGTACATAACACAAGCAATGTACCACGTACAGACTATATGTTTAAATTGACATCGTTACGGAACGAAAACAACCTTCGACGTCCGACAAACGATTCGTAATTCAAAAGTACCGGTAACCGTACTCGTCGAACTCGACAAAGAGGTCGACGTGCAACCTAACCCATGCATCAGCCCGCTGAGTTTCTCGCCGGATCTTCTCAGCGGGTCGCGATTCCGATCCGGTAGTAGATTCATTCGCGAAGTAGCTGCTCTTGGGTGGTTAGGTCTCCTTCGGAGGCGCTCGGGCAGCTGTTAGCAAATCGCACCCCTCCTGGCTGAGCCTTTGCTCGCCCACCTGACCTGGTGAAACTGGAAAGACCTTCGGGCCACAAGTATCAATCAATCATAAAAAATAATATTCAAAAGTACCCGCGTATGTTTATTCACGACCTGAAACTCCCCAGTTGCTAGAGAACTTCAAAGTTGGGGACGAGGTGTCTATATCAATGGAGGTACGTCCCCGTAACACCACGGGGCTGCTGCTCAGCGTCCACGGGAAGAAGGACTACATGGTGCTTGAGCTGCTCGACAGCGAAGTGGTCGCGAACGTCGAGAACGGAAACGGACCGTTCCGCGCTACGTACAAACTCAGCAACAAACATTACCTGTGCGACGGAAACTGGCACAAGATTCACGGTGAGTTTAGAGTTTACAGATAGCATAGAACCAGTACGAACCAGTAGTCTCCGGAACGCCACTACCGACCATTGTGTGTAAGGTTGAAGTTTCACTAACGTTACAATAATCATCCGTCATGCGTTACGATTATGTTATTATATCATAAAGATATAGAGAAAAAATCAGATTTCGAACTCGTGTCTCAAAGAAGGCTATCATTTTGTGGCTTCTAAGAGCTCCGATCGCTCTTTTCTGAAATCTTCTACAATATGATAATTATTAAAAAAATATCTAACACCTTTTTTACGCTTTGCTCATTCATACGTCTTAGCCATCTTCCATTTCTCTCTCATTCTATCTGCCATTCTCTTTTCCCTTTTTTACCGTTTTCTTTGACTCACATCTGAACGCTCGGTTCCACACTCTCTTCATACGTTCCATTATTACCAATCTTACATCTAATAATACTTTTTTAAATAAATCTTCATGAAATTCGTCTGACAGTCGTGAAATCTCTGTACGTGGTCTCGGTGGGTGTCGACGGTCACTTCTCGAAGCCCGGGATCGGCGCGTACACATCGACGGACACGCATTCCGCGCTCTACATCGGCGGTCACGAGCGCCCGATACACAAGGTGCGAGGGGTTCACTCTCGGAGGGGCTTCACGGGATGCGTGAGGAACATTGTGGTTGGAGAGACGCCGGTCAAGGTCCCTAACTCCGCCGTGGGCCGCGGAGCTCACGTGGGCGTCTGCCCCCAGGACTAACTTCACAACACTCAAACTTAAACCAGACCAGACAAAGAAAACGTTTACGACAATCAGATCATTTTTGTCTGCGTTCACAACCAAAACAAGCAATGTATCACGAACAGCAATGTATTAATATGAATTAATTTCTGAAAAATAATAAATTACAAAAAGTTAAATTATTGAATTATTGAAATTAATTGTAAAGTTTTATACATATCAATTCCGTTTGATAATGTTTTGTGCTTAACCAAATACATTACTAACAACAGATCCGACTTTTATTGTAAACATTTAAATCGAAAAAATGTGATTACAAATTAATTAACTACAAATGAAACTCTTCAATGAAAATAAACAAATAATTTTATTAAGACAATTCTCACAAAAATATGGAATGATCGAAGCCTATAATTTATCAACTAATCGATACTAAATAGGACAGTTTAGACTAACATTTTATCAACTAAAGACATAATAAAATATTGCACGAATTCCAAACTAATTTATACTACAATAGGAAGCGGAAAGTATACGTATAGTACGGATGACAACACCTTTAATTATCAAAACCTTTCTCAGTTTATCGATTTAACACGAAAAAATATATTTGTAAATGAAAACAGAATTGATTGAATCGATATAGAATTATAATCGATTTCCGTTCATCGTCACTATAAAAAACTTTTTTAATTATGGCAATGAGAGCCCGATCATGTCATTATAACAAACAGGACATTTAAACTGAATAAAACATGTATAACACTACTAAATTCTATTAATTTACTACACAAATATGATTTCCTGTTAATCAAACAACGACACCGAAATCTAGAACCGCTCCTATTTAATATTAATACTATACGGATAATAATCCGTTCGTATGAATCCCGAGAAGCTTAAGTTACGAACGTCAAAATTCACGACGACAAAATATCTCCTTAAAACTAACTTAGTGCTATTTTTATTTTTGATCAGGCAGTGCTATGTTTTCATTTGTTCGTGTACAATTTACTTATTTAATCACAATTCAGATTGTAAAGTTAAACTTGAAGTCAAAATAGGTGACTTGGAAACAATATTTTTTTTAATCCGAAACATTTTTTTTAAAGAAACGAAGTCCAAATCGTGGAACGATAAAATCAAATAAATTTTGCTCGAGTCGAAAATGATTAAGTTCGTGTGATTAATATATTATTATTATTATTGTACAATCGAGTCATTTTCTATTAATATAAGTCGACGAAAATCTACAAAATTCTAATATACTCTTAAAATGTTTAGCAAAAATTTCATCAACCGGAATCATAAATGCTATCAAATAAAATCGATTATCAAAGATTGAAAAGTTACTTTCTTTACCAAACACCTAAACTATAACAACATGAAAACCTATTGTTTATTTATTTAACTTGTAATATGTGTATATAATGTTTCTTATCGCCTTCTAAAAATCGACATTTATGGGTTGAACGTAGCTCTGAGACTTCGAAGAAGATCACTAATTATTTTAGATAAATGGCGGCAAATGGGAGCCAGTCAGTCACACTCGGTTACACATGAACCCAGTAAACACAAACATCCAATCATTAAAATATCTCGATAATTTTGATTTTGTAAAAATCGATGAGTTAATAATGAATCAATAATCGAATCATTTATTCTTAGCACTAATAAACTAATTTACTATAAGATAAAAGGAAGCCTGGAAGGAAGCATACTTCGTTTAACATAATGGTTTAGAAAAACTTCATGAATCCACAAAAGATACGGTGTCTTCGTTATTTAGGGAATTGATATCGACATCGCGATGCACAGCACTAGTTTTAGAATGTTTCTCTTATAAATATTAGAGAGTAACGATAAAAGGAAGATCTTACACCGAGCGGGTGATAGCTCGGTAGAACGACTGTCCATGTTTTTTTTTTGGAAGGAGCTTTTACGAAGCCCCGATGGCTTTTCTAGTTTCACCGGGACATGTGGGCGAGCACGAGCTCAACCAGGAAGTATGGGATTTGCTAACAGCGCAAGGGCAGCTGCTTCGCGAATGAATCTACCACCGGATGGAAATCGCGACCCGCTGAGAAGATCCGGTGAGAAACTCAGCAGGCTGATGTATGGGCTAAGTTTCACATCAAACTCGTCAGAGTATGTTTAGGACCATCCTAATGTTATTGGTCGGAACTTGTATATAGTTAAAAATGTCATTGGCAACATTCAGATAACTGTCAAATATCTTGCGTTCTAAGATGGCTGCCCGCTACAAACACTTATTCGCTTTAAGGTTTGAAGCAGAAACTTATTCGTTAATCAGTTACGTATTTGGTGTGCAATATTTTACTGATCACCGAAATTAAAACGAAAGAGAATAAATTAATTTCCCAGAAATTTCTGCGATGCTATAAGTACATCCCTACCGTCGACCTACTCTCTACCTGTACGTAAAATTCGATGTAGGAAGGTCTCTACAAATAATAGATCTACCTTTAAATTTTGAACGTGCATGAATAATATCATTATATTTTAAAAATAATGTTAAACAAACTGGGTGGACACGATGAACATAAACTTTAAATTTATAATCGAAATCGATAGCTACATTAAAATTTGTACTGGAAGTTGATCCGAATTCGATTCAAATAATTTTAAAAATTTACTCGCAAGTAAATCGTTCGATTTGAATGATATATAAAAAAAAGACAACATTAAAAAGTTCAATAATCGTTTACAACAGTATAATTATCGACTAGATTGAGACGGAATTTGGGAACTAAAAGTCCTATTGAGTGATTGACTTTTAGAATTCTACTAAATGACACGGGACGTCGGACCTAATTCGTGAATGATTCAACTAGGAGTCAAAGTTGTAACCCAAAACATTCTAGGCTAAATGTCTCCTATTCAATGTTGCGTTACGTATTAAAAACTCGTTGGCGTAATTCAGCCAGACCAACTACAAAAAAAAAAAAAATTGCTTATTAATTAAAATGAGATCGAAGCGTCCTTTCAGACAAACAATAATCGTTAACGGCACGTTTGATACGCATAACTAACCACTAACGTTTTAAACTAACTAACAATAGAACGCACTAGTACATAAACGCTAAAATATTTATCGAAAAATAATCAGATTTGATAAATATATATATATACTGGAAATGGCTTCGTCGTTTGTTTGTCCATCGAATGGAAGGCTTCGCGACTCGATTGAGCTCACCCTTTACATATATAGAAAAAGCCATTTCTTTATTATAATACTGAGAGATCATACTAAATCACTAATCAATACAAAATAATTGATAATTGAATTCTTGAGCAGAGCGCCATCCCGATTTAAATGACACTGAAAAATAATTAATAATAAGGTTAAATTACAGCCCGTTTCCATCGTTGATAATATTATATGTTAGAGCGCTCTTGGTTGGTAAGTATTTCAGAAAAAAAAAAAATTGCTTATATGGGTGAACGATCTCACAGCCCACTTGGTGTTAAATGGTTACTGGAGCCCATAGACATCTACGACGTAAATGCGCCACCCTCCTTGACATATAAGTTCTAAGGCCTCAGTATAGTTACAACGGCTGCCCCACCCTTCAAACCGAAACGCATTACTGCTTCACGGCAGAAACAGGCATGGTGGTGGCACCCACGCGTGCGGACTTACAAGACGTCCTACCACCAGTTAGCTTGTTAAGTTTATGATGGGCAGTGGCTTGGTTCCGCCCCTCGCATTGCTGACGTCCATAGGCGACGGTCACCATTTACCATCAGGTGGGCCGTATGCTCATTGGTCTACAAGGGCAATAAAAAAAAGTTCAATATCCCAAGCAGGATTGTCTTCTATATTGAATATCTAGACCCGGGATACATACATTTTAGTGGTTTTCTTGTTGCTCTTCTGATACATGGATCCCCTGGCCAGGCCGGCCGGCCCGTTGGCTGTTCCCGAAGGTCCGCGGGCCAGGGTCTGCTGGGTGACGTCACGGTACTCCGGACCCTCGACGCGCACTGCATTACCAGCGCGATACTCTGGGTTGGGGCCATTCCAGGGCATGTAATCCTCGCTGTCGAAGCACGTTAACATATGAAAATCGATTGAAGAATGTATATCTATATAACTATAACTATACTTGAGACCTTAGAACTTCTATCTCAAGGTGGGTGGCGCATTTACGTCGTAGATGTCTATGGACTCTGGTGATCACTAAACACCAAGTGAGCAGGTGGGTAGCTTCACTCATTCATCTTAGCAATAAAAACTATTGTGGCGGTAGCCATCATACAACACTAGATACCATTTGACAGATGCCTGAATCTCGCTTACGACATTTTCAAGATAAGCTTGCACATATACAAGTTCCGAACAACAACATTCGGACCGTCGGTCTACCGAGCAATATCGCTCGGTTGTATATTTGACGACGGAAGGAAGATCTTTCGCATCTGTCAAATACCTAGCTAGTGTTGTATGATGGCCACACTATCATATACGGTTAAAATTATTTCATTACAAACGTACAGCAAAAGACTCTCTCTGGGACCACGGCGCAGCGTTGGATTGGGCCCATTTGCTTGCGAACAATACGGCGACTTGTATTTAGTCTCGGCTCCGTTATTAGTCTTCAGTATTGGCCTGCAACACAATCATTTCATTTAAAAAAAACACGACAATAAAAAACATTTATTCCCAATTATAAAAAAAAAAGAAAAAACTTCTCTGTTAACGCGCAAATTTCATTAAGTCGTTTTAACCTCCAATACAACATGTTCCGGCCAAAACAAAAAAAAACAAAAACTTTGGTCAAATAAATTTCTTAAAGTAAATTAAAAAAAAATTCAAGTAATAATAAAATAAATAGGAAAATTGTTGCATTACGTCATTAAAGCAAAATTCCAATATTTGATCAATATATACTAACAATAATTATTTTTTTAAAAATAAACACCTTTTACAGGTACTCCACGTTCGTATAAAGAATGAAGCCAACAGATAAAAAAAAAATCAATAATTGCATGCATTCAATATTAAGCTATGGTGATGGTTATCCATTCGTTAGTTGATCCAATGAACACAATATGTGTTAAGTTCGATACATTAAAAAGGTTAGGAATTCGTTTAAAAAGTTCCTACGATTTATCCTTACATTTATCTAATTTAATTAAAGGATTTATCCTAATGTATAACGCAAAACATTTATCTACATAATTCAATTTTATAAACATAAAATTCAATTGTGTAAATTGATATTTACAAAATTGAATTTGATAATTCAATTTCTATTGCAAGGTTAAAATCATTTAAATATTCTTTTAAAATTAACAAAACTAAAAACAAAAAAAGGGAGAAAACGCAAAAGTAACAACAAGCAAGGTTTGTATCATGTGAAAAATATTGTATAATATGCTAAAATAATAATAATCAGCGCTCAAACTAAGCTATATAATGTGGTGTTATGATAATTTTTTTACATGCATTCAGTTTTAGAAAATCACACTATTATTATTACATTAATCTCATAAATTACACATACATACATTATTTTATAAATTTTTCTAAATAACT
The DNA here is from genome assembly GCF_030269925.1 of Bombyx mori. Classification (NCBI taxonomy): domain Eukaryota; kingdom Metazoa; phylum Arthropoda; class Insecta; order Lepidoptera; family Bombycidae; genus Bombyx; species Bombyx mori. The sequence continues at coordinate 2,606,831 of NC_085107.1, read as the reverse complement.
AATTTATAATAAACGACGCACAATGAATACGGTATCTAAATATCATAATATTTATTAAAACGACAAACGAGTTTGACAAATTGAATTATCTTATATATTATTTTTATATTTGCATATCAGCACTGGTATTGTACGACCTTTAAATATGGCTTCGAGGTATGGCACAAGTAGACCTTTTTTTTATTCTTGTTCGTTCTAACAAAACAACGAAATTGTTCCACCGATTCCAAAAAAAATTCTGTAGATGTAGCATTGAAGTCAGAATTATTCATTAACTACCAATACATAAGTTGTTTTTTTTATCCGGCCTATTCTCTGGTACTCTAAAAGGCTATTCCAGCTTCACGCGGATCGGTACGTGTGAGGGCTGTGTATATGGGTGTGTATACGGAGTGGGCTGTGTATATGGGTCAGTTTACTCGCCGAACGCAAGCGACGGGTTCGACGAGAACGATGACCGGTGCTTGGGGCACCTAAAAGCACCGTTAGTGGATCGGAAGGATCCGAAATGACGTGTTTAGGATGACGCCGACTGTTTACCATTCGGTCTGCAGGATTGGGTATGCGTATAGTTATAACTAAACAATAAGCACATCTCTATTTTTCTTCCTACTGTAAACCAATATACGATGTGTGTTTAACACGTGCTCAATTCGACAACATCTAATTATACGTTCGCTTAAAAAAACGTAATTTAAAAACAAAATCAAAAACTTTTATTGACCCGCTTAAAACGTTGCTTGCTTATGACGTTCCCTATATTCCACCACAACACAAATATTGCGAACTACACTAACTATATATAGACTATAAGCACTAATCCTATTACATATACTTCCCAAATATCGAACCTTCAATTGATTCCTAAATAAAACTAGTTTCCCTACCCTTTCCACACTAGTAGTCGCAAATACACAAACCGTGCGAGCCACAATAAAAAAAAATGACTATAAGCATTTCGTATTTTAGGCTGTTAACGTTTTAACACGTCTGACTACGACCTAGAGAGACTCTAAAAGATGCGTACTGTCCAAACGTGACTTTGATTAAGGGACGATATGTACATCAATCTATACGTATAACATTGAGATCCAGAATCGCACGCGCATGCACACACACACACACAGAGAGCGGAACATACTTAAGTTTCTCGGTCCATATCTTGAGACGTCGTGAGGCCTGCACGGGCGCCGGTTGACTCGGCTCGTAATCGAAGACCACACTCGAACTGATTTACGGAATGCATGAGTGATGATAGCTTAATGGCCTATGAGGTCTTGTCATTTGTTTTTATAGTTACATAGCTTATATTAGCTCGCTCTGATACAGCGGTCGGGGAACTTTTTTAATTATTATCCCAAAATATTTTTATTTAAGTTGATATTAGCCCATGGCGAAGAACAAAAAAAAACGAAATCGATTCTTTTTAGCATTTTTCATATTATAGACCCCATGATAATTAAAAAAAAATTTTTTTTTTAGTTTCATCGAATTTGAAATAACAACGATTCTAAAGAAGTTTCACTTCAATATATACTTTTTGCTCACAAAAGTTTCATTTTACCCCATTTGGGGTAATTTACCCCGGTTCCCCGACCGCTGCTTTAATACAACGCTCACAATCGTAAGCTATCGTATAATTATTGTTATGGTATTCTATTTTATGTATTATGTTGATAAAGTTTGACAGGCGTTATTGATACTGACTGTGGAGCGTTTGAGATTCTGCGATTATTGAATTGTACCGTGTCAACAACGACCTCATCGACCACTGTTCAAAACAACCGTGATGTGTATTAGTGTTGTGAATATATCAGTAAGTATTTCTTAAATATGGTCTCAATTTATTTTAATGTGTATGATTTTGATAATTATATCGAAATGTGAAAGTCTATTTGGTTTAAGCGACATTTTACTTAATACGCGACATTTATCTTTGTAATTAAAGGTGCGTTTTATTTGGTATTATTAGCATCGACAGTACGATGTTTTTAATTGAACTTCTCTCTATTTGGTTTAAGCGACGTTTTTGCAATTTTATCGGAGAACAAAACAATTATTCAGATATTTGAATGGAGAATATTGTACTTTTAGGTTAGGAATATTATGTTCTTTTTTTTATAATAAATTTGAATGGAGTAAACTTAACTGAAGTTCAATTAAAAACATCGTACTGTCGATGCTAATAATACCAAATAAAACGCACCTTTAATTACAAAGATAAATGTCGCGTATTAAGTAAAATGTCGCTTGAACTAAATAGCATTTCACCCCTAGTAGGTATGTCACTCAGTTCGTAGAGATTTAAAATTTAATATTAATAATTCGTAGTGTTAGTACGTGATCATCGATACCGACGTATCCACAACACTAAACGATAAGCTAAAAAGCAATTGGACCAAATAATTTATTAGGGATAGTGTACAATTTAGGGTGTGTGTTATATTTTTTTTTTCCAGCAAATCATAATATTGGAACGAAGTTCCTTATCGCGCGTTGTGAAAGGGGGCTAGACGGAAAAAAATCTTACGAAAAGTTGTCACGACACTTTTTAGATCCGTCATTCTGACCAATCAACGTGTAGGCGCTTATCGCGTGACATTGCTCGTATCCGATTGGTCCGCGTAATGAGTACAGTTTCTCGAGATAGCGTTTCAACAATAGTAATTTAGTTCATAGTATTGTTTTTTTTTTCTTCATAATGCCGTAATTTATTTTTATAACTTAAAAAAAAAATTCCTTCACTAATTAATCGAAAGGAACTTCGTTCCATCCGGGTGTCCCTTGACGCCTCTGAAGTTTTTTTTCCTTAGAAATTATTTTGAATTTGAAACGTGACGTTTATTTAGCAGTAACCGTAGGTCAATCCGGATTAAAAGCAATAAAGTTATTTACAGAAAACCATGGGATGCCACGAAATATTTATTTAGGGGCGTGACATTATTAATATTTGACTTACATATATGTATGAGCGTTGGTGTTTCAATATAAAAACGACACATGATTTGCGGTAAGCTCTGTTAAGTTTCCGCTGACGCACACATCCAAATATCATAGTCAAAACATACTCAAAACATACACAAACACAACCAGTTCTGAAAGTGAACAAGAATCTATTTAATAGACGAACGTTGAGATAACAATGAAATATTTCGGCTTGGCTAATTCAAAGCCAAATCGATTGATATATTAATTTCGTTTCGTACTATTCTGAAAAGAGTTATTTAGTTATTTAGAACGGGCCCTAAAACTGTAGAGTGCATTTATTTTTAAAACTGTATTAAATACAAATTTTTGTATTAAAAATATTTACAACAATACGTATCTATATGTGACTCCAAATCAATGACATTAAAATTTTCGTCTAGTTTGATTATTTGTTTGTTTAATCAAATTTTGTTCACATTTCAATATATGTGATCATCACCCAGTACAACTTCATTCATACTACGAATTTCAAATTTACTTTTGAAGATAAAAAAAAAGGGTGCGTGTACTTATGTAAAAAATCGATTAAACAACATCCTCAAACACGCATATAGGACATCCCTTTTCTTGACATCGTATAAATTCGGTAATTCTCGGTACGGTTCGGAAAGTTCACCTGCGGCTATATTCAGACTCGCCAAGTTACGTCGGTCGTATGTAATGAGCGATTTAGTGGGCAAATTCATTCTGTTAATTTTGTGTCGCATCGTAAAATTTCACTGTCATCAATTTTTCATAACGCGCCTAAAGAAGTATAACTTCATAAAAAAAAAAAAACTTTCAGAACTGGTATACTAGTGTAGGTAATACTAAGTATGACATTTCCTTGTACACTCACTCTCGTCTTGTGTCCGGTACGAATCGACGCGGCATCTGCACTTCGGGAGCCCTCGCCTGATGAGTGGCCTCTTCCTTGGACACGGTGGACAGTATGTGGTGAGCTCTATCCTCGTTGAAGTCGACGCTCTCGAGCGCGATAATAATTAAGCGCTCAGGGATCCAGGGATACTTCAACTCGAACTGCCTTTTCACTACAGCGGGAGATACATACGATTTATGAGGCATTCTCATTGTATATCTCGTCCTAAACTATATTTTAGGGCAGGGGTCGGCAACGCGACGCCCCCGATCGATTTTAATGCGCTCTCGCTGGACTAATGTAAATGTATGAGAGCCAGAGCGACTTACTTACTCTTGTCAAACGGCGATATACAGCAAGTAGTCAGTTGAGTTTAGTATTATGCATAGATTAGCAGTTTGCTAACCTTGAGCGTATCTAATGACACGCACGTATTTTTTGTTAGTGTGTGATCGTATTCCGAATAGACCACGCGTAGACCGTTCATTTAAAACTACCCAGTAATCCGAAATCATTATTTTCTTTCAATACCGAACAAAGTTTAATGAATCACATTTAGATAATTGTTTAAGGACTGTGACCTCTAAATATATCCCCAATTATAAGAAATAAGCTGAAAATATGGACACCCAAGTTTCACACTGAATTATATGTGTCATTATGGGTGCGTTCCACTAAGCGTTCACAACGATCACGCTCACGACCGCAATTTTTCCCGTTCCACTTGCTTGTGAGCGTTACTGTCGTAAACTCAAGTGGAATGGATTTATAGAGCGTTTTGAGCGTGGAGGTAAATAATACAAACGGCGAGTTAATAAAAAGCTTTAAGAGGTTAGGTTATAATCTGTAAGCCTTGAAAATAAACTTATTTAATTATTGTTTAAATCGATTCATATTGAAAACATTTATAATTTAATCTTTTATATTTAATATTAGTGGTGTATTTAATTAATTTACGTTCAAATGTAATTAAAATGTCTTTTCGGCGGCTTTTCGGCACTTGGATATTTGCTAAGAGGTCGCAATAATGCTCCAGATAGTATCTCTTTCCGCATAAAATAAAGTAAGCTTAACGGTCGCCATTTTTGATGCTTTGAATTTTGAAAACGCCGCTAATTTTCTCAACGATCACTTCGACCCACCTTTTTAGATGGGTCGTCGTGGGCTTCACGTGAGCGTAAGTCATGACGTCATAAGTGACGTTTTCGCCGCGACCACAACGATCGCGGTCGTTATGTGGAACGACTAAAGGAGTATTTTGATCGTTGTGGGCGCTTAGTGGAACGCACCCTATGTATGACACCAACAAAATAAAGTTATAAACATTTTTTAATGCCTATTGATACCTGTTGACTATCTGTAAAATAGGCGCCCTCGGTGTATTTCAAATTTAGTATTGCGCCCTTAAAGACAAAGAGGTTGCCGACCCCTCTTTTAGGAAATACGATAGCAATGACGTCATATAATATCCATACTACGGGAAACGAATACTATAATTTACAAACTAAACCTATTTATTTGTTTATTGACATATAATTTTACTTTTGGCCCTAAATTCATGATACACAGCGACATCTTGTGATATTTGCAATGAAAAAAAATATGTATTACATCGGAGTTGAGTTACAAATTGATTTCCTTTACAAAATCTTTAATATTTCATCTCCTTTTTAGTCAACGATTATTTTTGATGTGCATTTATAGATTTTCTATAATTTAAAAGTTTAAAAAAAATTTACAAGGTTTGGAGGCTAATATTTTTTTCCGTCTTGGACCTTCATCTATCTATTATACTAGAGTACTAATACGTATTAGGTAGTATTAAAATATTATCAAGTATTCGATACGATTTACATAACATATTCGACTAGTTCACTTACAGAGTTGCTTCTCTTCGTTTGTCTTCATGATGACCACTTTCTTGATCGGCTGCGGTGTTGGGATATCTTTCTTCTTCTGCTGGGCTGAGATGTCTTTCTTGACGTAGCCCAGCCCGATCAGCTCCTCGCTGGCCTTCTGGACATTATTATCTTTGTTGGCGAGTACGTCGATGATGATGGTCTCGTCCGCTTTCGGGAACACGCTCTTCAGGTATCTAACATTAAACCATATAGAAGCTTTATTGTACAAAAAAAAAACTCACACAAATGCAAAACACTTTTTTTACAATAAAATCCACGCTCTTTTTACAATAAAATTATTTTTTCTTAGACTATTTTTAATTCAAATTTACTACAATTTATTTTCTATTTTTTAGTTGGATTTTCTATAAAAGCGTATTTCGTTAGTTTTTTTAAACTATTAGTTATTTTTCATTTTTAGTAGAATTTCAATTTTTTCAGTTGTTTTTAATATTGAATTGTCATCGGTCCTTAATAAGAATAATACCAAATTTCGAGTTAATCCGAAATCATGTTCATCATGGTCAAAATCATGTTCAAAGATTCCGTTACATACTAACATACATACGTCTGAAGCTAATAAAAGCGTATTAAAAAGTACAATGGGCAGTCTCTTCCAGACAACCACCAGGCGGCCAAAAATAATTTCAGGAAATAAATTAATTATTTATAAATACACAACTATATATTAACATCATTAACATAACATTAACCCGTCGATATAATGAAAATGTGATAAGACTATTTTTATTATTAAATAATGTAATGTAATACATTTTATGTACATTATTTATTACATTATTTTCTTTATTGTGATTATTTATTTAATTCTTGGTCGTGAAGTCAAACGTTTATAACAATTGATATACACGGAGACTTTAACGTGTTCACATAAATTCAAGTTCACAATTACTTTGCAGTAAACGCAATCAGAAACGTGGTACCGACCCGCGTGAGATCTTAACAGTGCGTTTCCAGAGATCTTTTTTGCCACGTACCATCCGGCTATGGAATGAGCTCCCCTCCACGGTGTTTCCCGAGCGCTATGACATGTCCTTCTTCAAACGAGGCTTGTGGAGAGTATTAAGCGGTAGGCAGCGGCTTGGTTCTGCCCCTGGCATTGCTGAAGTCCATGGGCAACGGTAACCACTCACCATCAGGTGGGCCGTATGCTCGTCTGCCTACAAGGGCAATAAAAAAAAAAAAAAAAAAAAAAAAAATTAATGTAAAATTAGTCTTACTATCCACTTTCCCGTATAAATATTTAAACAATACGATCATCCTACTTTCATTCTTTTAAACACTATTCTTTTTAATACGTTTAAAAAACAAACAAAAGTATTCTACATAAGTTTTCTTAGGTGGGCGTTTTAGAATTAGCGACATCTAGTAACGGCCACTGCGAAAATCGACAGCGAAACATTGATCTCTTGGAACCACTCACACGACTGTACCATATTTCATTATGACCCGATAAACATATTTTTATTTTATTATGTATATATAATTCGTTTTTTCATACTTAAGCTTCATCTTCGGAGAGGGGTGACGCGCGGGTTGACTCTCCCTATCGAAGTTTCTCGCGGTTCCATAGTAGCTTGATGCGCCAGATCCTGGGCGAAGAAGGGACGGTGAACCTGTCGATATTATCGATAGCAAATTGATAAAAAAAAACAATTAAGCTTTTAGTTTTGGTTTCTGTAGTTTGCAGTTTTCAAGCTATGTTTACCTTTTATGAAACTAATAACACACACTGCCTCGAGGACATAGTCGGTTTTTTTATTACTATAGCTTAGATGAGTTTACTAACTCACAGTCCAACTGGTGTTAAGAGGTCAACAGAGCCCATAGACATCAACAACGTAAACACCGCCACGCACCTCGAGACATGAGTTCTAAATCTCAGTTTTGACAGTACAAAGGCTGGCCCGCCCTTCAAACAGAAACGCATTACTGCTTCACGGCAGAAATAGGCAGGGTGGGGTCAGCTACCCGTGAGGCCCCACAAGATCCCTCTACCATATTAACATGTTACTGAAACACCGTTAAAGACACAAGTTTGCGCGTTCACTGCCAAGAAGGACCCCTTTGTCATGGCGCCGCAATTCCAAGGAGTATCCCTGCAACCTTCCAAGAGTATCGGGATACTTGGGGTCGACATTTCGAGCGACGTCCAGTTTCGGAGTCATTTGGAAGGCAAAGCCAAGTTGGCGTCCAAAATGCTGGGAGTCCTCAACAGAGCGAAGCGGTACTTCACGCCTGGACAAAGACTTTTGCTTTATAAAGCACAAGTCCGGCCTCGCGTGGAGTACTGCTCCCATCTCTGGGCCGGGGCTCCCAAATACCAGCTTCTTCGATTTGACTCCATACAGAGGCGGGCCGTTCGAATTGTCGATAATCCCATTCTCACAGATCGTTTTGAACCTTTGGGTCTGCGCAGGGACTTCGGTTCCCTCTGTATTTTGTACCGTATGTTCCATGGGGAGTGCTCTGAGGAATTATTCGAGATGATACCGGCATCTCGTTTTTACCACCGCACCGCCCGCCACCGGAGTAGAGTTCATCCATACTACCTGGAGCCACTGCGGTCATCCACAGTGCGTTTCCAGAGATCTTTTTTGCCACGCACCATCCGGCTATGGAATGAGCTCCCCTCCACGGTGTTTCCCGCTATGACATGTCCTTCTTCAAACGAGGCTTATGGAGAGTATTAAGCGGTAGGCAGCGGCTTGGCTCTGCCCCTGGCATTGCTGAAGTCCATGAGCGACGGTAACCACTCACCATCAGGTGGGCCGTATACTCGTCTGCCTACAAGGGCAATAAATAAAAATAAAATAAAAAAAACGTTATTTTTCCCTGAAGAAATCAATTACAGGCTCATACTCACCCTGCGGCGTCCCCGTCATCGGCGTATAATGACTCGAGCCGTGGAGCGAGCCGGATATGCCCTTGGCGAACTGCATCGCGTTACAAAGGCTGGTTGCGTTCCGCTGTAGTCGGGCCCCCGGCGGGGACAGAGCGTGCGGCCCCGGGGTCACAAGGGGGTGCTTCTCGACTTGCAGAGCGCTGATCACGACAGCTTCGCGATTGTAGTATCTGGAATCGGCAAATTTATATTATGTATATCATCATCATCAACAGCCCACAGTCGTCTACTGCTGGACATAGGCCTCTCCCAATCCACACCACTGAGCCCGGTCTACGGCTCTCCTCATCCACTTCTTACCGGCCACCATTCGGAGGTCCATCGCACCACCTAGCCAGGGGGCGCCCCATTATGTATATACAACATGTAATATATCATCCAGGTAAGCAAGCGATATTAATAGGTTTTTACGATTAATACGGTAACACAAATAACATATTTTATATCAGCAATGTATACTTAGTCTGGCCATAAATACTGTTATAATTAAAAATAAACAAAATATTACATTTGAATTTGGAATCTGTCATTTTTATATGATTGCTCATTGAGTTTTCTCATTTTGGTACCAATACATTGTACAATATTTTGCGATATTAAAATGGAGTGGGGTAATAGAGAGAACCGAATCGCTGTGATTGCATTACACAAAGTAGGTATGGAGCCAAATGCAATTTTTAAAACTCTCCATACGCTTGGTATTAGTAAAATGTTTGTGTACCGGGCTATAGGTGCAATGAGACCTTTGTTTGTGACCGAAAAAGATCTGGCCGTCCACGTAGTGTTCGTACGAAAAAGGTGGTCAAAGCAGTAAGGGAAAGAATTCGAAGAAATCCTGTCCGAAAGCAAAAGATTTCATCTCGGGAGATGAAGATAGGACCTAAAACCATGTCGCGTATTTTAAAAGATGACTTAGGACTTGCAGCCTATAAGAGACGTACTGATCATTTCTTAACTGATAATTTAAAAGAGAATAGGTTGGTAAAATCAAAACAACTACTGAAGCGGTACGCAAACAAGATACCATTCTTGAGAAGGTAGTGAAGCCCCTTAACAACACCATGTTCAATAATCAAGAATGGTCCTTCCAGCAAGACTCGGTGCCAGGTCATAAAGCTCGGTCTACGCAGTCTTGGTTGGAAAGGAACGTTTCGAACTTCATCAGAGCTGAAGACTGGCCGTCGTCTAGCCCTGATCTTAATCCGCTGGATTATGACTTATGGTCAGTTTTAGAGAGTACGGCTTGCTCTAAACGCCATGATAATTTGGAGTCCCTAAAACAATCCGTACGATTGGCAGTAAAAAATTTTCCCATGGAAAGAGTGCGTGCTTCTATTGATAACTGGCCTCAACGTTTAAAGGATTGTATTGCAGCCAATGGAGACCACTTCGAATAAACTTTTTAGACTTTAAATTGTTTTATATTTATGTACTAAACTAACACTGTAAAAGTAATAAATGTTATTGGCAATAGATTATTTTTTTATTTTTAATTGTAACAGTATTTATGGCCAGACTGAGTATATGGACGCATACGCCACTATTGGCAATAATTAACATGATATATATATATATATAGTTTAGCTTATACATAGTTTATTCTATTAAAATATTTATTTATTATTAGCAAGGACTTTTTCGCGGGAACGCTCCTCGCGTGAAATTGTGTTTTTTTTGTTGTCTATTTAGTGTTTTTTCAGGTTTAAATGTGTATTAGTGGTGGTTTATTGGCTGTTTAGTATCTGTGAAAGTGCACAAATGAGGGAAAATCAAACAAAGCCGCTGAACAAACTTCTCGGGATCCTTCAAAAAGTCCATTGAAAAAGTCTCAGTAAATGACCACCATTTTACTGAGATTATATTTCATCCCATATCACCTCATCATTTCATTTCATTTCATTTCACTCCATATTATCATTTTTCATAAAAATATAAGTTAATAATTAAAATAAGACTTGACCTAAAGGTCTTAGTTACCAGGTCATAAAATCCCTTAAAAAATTATTAGCAAGGTGAAAGTGTTATTCTATGTTAATTAACATTTAGTAGACATTGTTTTGTATGTGAAAATGTTCAGAATAAAATATGTTTAATGTGTATATTATTGTTTAAATACACAAATGACTATAATTAATTCAATTAATAATTATATATTAACAAAAATTTATATTATAATTAACATTAATAATTTGATTAAGTATTGTAATTGTTATACAAATCATGTAATTGGCTATTATTAGGCTGGATAATAATAATGTTAGTTTATATTAGTCAAAAGTAATTTATGTAAAATAAGTTAATGTCAGAGTCATGTAAAATCACTAAAATTTGTACTAGTATTGCGAATATTAAGCTATAATATAATTTGTAAATTGTTTCGCAGTAATTACATTTGTTTGTATAAAAAAAGTTGTAGTTGCTATAACAATCAAAAAATGGCTAATTGTGTAAAAACTAAAGCCTTCGTCAAACAGAACGCGTACTTAGCGCCGCGTGCTTAACGTCGCGCTCTTCAAATTGACTAGATGAGTCTAACGCTCCTTGACGCAACGCATTCACCAAATCATAGTGCCTTTCGATAGCAGTGTGAAATTTTAAAAGTATTAAGAAATCGAGTGATTCAGATGTGGCATTGTATAAGCATGGATATTTTCTAACTATTTATATCATTTTTTCGGGCATTATCTAGTATTTTAATACACATTCACTCGGACGCTAAAATAAAATTTGTAAAAAATTATAACTCCTGACGTCAAAGCGTCCTAACGCCGCGACAGAGCGCTGCGTACTTATAGCGCTGGGGCTCTGTTGACGGTATGTTACCATAGTAGTACAACACATCTCGGCGTCATAGCGCGGCGTCAGTTTAGCGCTCTGACGAGCGCTAATTACGCGTTCTGTTTGACGAAGGCTTAAGACGTAGCTTTTTGTAATAAACAAGTAATGTTAACGTTTTATAGAATTGTATTGTATTTTCATTGTAATAGATCTTATGTGTAAATACCCTGGCGAATCGCCAACATATACGTATATTGCATTTACGGAGCTGGGATATTCATTTGAGTATTACTATTGAATCGTTTACAAAATTTGTTTTATTCAACGTGCTCATCTCGCTTGATGGTCTTGAGTATCTCCAGAATTTGAAGAATAACGAGGGTACTTTTGAGCAGCGAAGCTTATTATTAAGGGAAGATTCCCCGAGTTGAGCATAATGCAGAAATTATGTTCATTTCGTTTTATTTTCTATCATCTCGTTAAATGTGCGATTCCGTATTTTACAAGAATAAATCAAATACACGTTGAAAGGCCAAAGAAACGTGCCCTAAACAAAGACATTGATTCAAAGGTATTGTGTTCTCAAGTTTGTTCTCTTCTTGGATGTTTCTTTTTGCAACAGAAGGCATGATTACTCGCAACATTATAAATTTTGTCATAAACACAAATGTTATAGAGAACAATATAAGGTAATCTATATATTAATACGTGAAACAAGAACTTTGTACCCCTTTATACGCCGTATAATTGCGCCGTCAGAGGAGTATAAAAAATCCCATACTTATTTTATTTCTTTCCTACCTATGCTGATGGCCTTGAGAAGCCATTTCAGCTTCACCATATGGTGTAGATAAGCTCACGGGGCTCAAACCGGAAGTGTTGGTAACACTGGCCCTAGCAAAAGCAGTCCTTCGCAAAATCTTCCACCGGATCGGAAACGCGACCCACTGAGAACCTCCGGCGAGAAACCAGTGGGCTGTGTCTATAAGTTAATCTACTCGTCGCGCAAGGGACGGGTTCGGCGAGGACGATGACCGGTGCTTGAGGTACCTAAAAGTACCATTAATGGATCGGGAGGATCCGTAATGACGTGTTCAGGGCGACGTCGATTGTTTACCATTCGATTTGACACACACACACACACGCGCATATATACTCTTTTGTTTATCGTTAAAGTCTGTGGTCAAATTGAGAATAGATTAACATTGTTTGTCTTTAATATTATTTGTCTATAGTGTAGTCTTGGCGAAAACTGTGATCAAAGAAGTATTTTAAGTCTTTGACAATAGAACCAATAATAATGCTCAAACTTAAAAGTTAAAATTATTATAGTCGAATTTAAACTAATGAGGGACCAATAATAATAAAAACCGTGAACATCATTGTATGTGTAGCGTGCAACACTAGCACATAAAGTCGCACTCGGGCGTCTTCGGGCGCGATCGGAATTCCCGAATGCGCAGGTGTCAGGTGTCACTAGATGTCAGTCGACAAGATTCACGCGCCAATTTGAAGTCTAACATATGGACTTTTTGACGGGAACGCGAGTAGTGAAGTTGTGTGATTTGTCTATTAAGTGTTTCTTCAGGTTTAAATGTGTAATAACGGTGGTTTATTAACTGTTTAATATCTGTGAAAGTGCACAAATGTGGGAAAATTAGACAAAGCCGTTGGACGTAACTTCTCGGGATCCTCCAAAAAGTACACTGAAAATATGTCAGTAAATGACCACTATTTTACTGAGATTATATTTCATCCCGTATCATCTCATCTCACTATATTTAATTTCATCCCAGTTGATTAATTTCTTAAATTAATCATCTTCATTTCATTTCATTTCGCTCTATCTTATCATTTTTCATAAAAATAAGAATATAAATTAAAATAAGACATGACCTAAAGGTCTTCGTTACCAGGTCATAAAATCCCTTAATAAAAAAAAGTCTAACATAACATTAACAAATATCTTTGTAAATTATTATAACTAGTATCACCTAGTGCTTAGCTTCTTTTTCTTCGTTTGCTGTTAAAATTATAACACTGTACACTACCAAAACATTATGAGTGTTTAAATTATAAAATAATGTTATTGACTTATTTATTTTTAGTGAAAATTTCCCGCTAATAGAAGAGTAAATAACAAACCACATTTATGTAAGCAATCTAGAAGCCAGGATGTGTTAAATGAATAGACGCCATAAATAAGTACGAACTAATTCACACTATGCAAGGATTGAAACAAAACAGCTTACTTCTTCAGCAAGATCTTGATGTGCGTCTCGCTAACGGTCGGGAACATGGCGCTGATCTTGGCCACCAAAGAGTCCGTGTCAGAGTTGAGCGTCAAAGAGTCTTGAAACTTCTCGTTCAGATGAGACACCCGGCCTGGTATCGGGCTGCCTCTCGGTGTGAGGCACAAAGCCCTGCCCAGCACTGGACTCTCTTGCGGCGTAGCAAAAGTACGAGCGTCCTGTACATAAAAGCCAGTTTATATTTTAGGTTTGATTACATTAACAGATTTTTTTTTCTATTGTTGAAGAACCTAGGCACATGGTTCACTTGACGGTCTCTCGTGGCCGTTAGAAATCCTGGGGAGAGCCAAGCCGCGGTCTACTGCAATTTAAATCAAAGAAGATATTGAAGTGGTGCTAAAGACACATTATAACAATAACAAGACAAACGCAATACAATTTTCTCAAACTTAATCCACTTGTCGTCGTTGTGGCCAAAAGGATAAGACGTCCGGTGCATTCGTATGTAGCAATGCACCGGTGTTCGAATCCCGCAGGCAGGTACCAATTTTTGTAATGAAATACGTACTTAACAAAATTTCACGATTGACGGAATAACAACGTGTAATAAAAATCAAACCCGCAAAATTATAATTTGCATAATTACTGGTGGTAGGACCTCTTGTGAGTCCGCACGGATAGGTAACACCGCCCCGCCTATTTCTGCCATGAAGCAGTAATGCGTTTCCGTTTGAAGGGTGTATGGCGCATTTACGTTGTAGATGTCTATGGGCTCCAGTAACCACTTAACGCCAGGTGGGCTGTGAGCTCGTCCACACAATAAAAAAAAAACTAAAAAAATATTAAAGTTAACTTACCAGATGAGGTTTGAGCCCTTTAGGATGGAACAGTTTCGGACTGCTCTGGGCCTGGAAGGCGTGCTGCAGCCTGACTGGCGAGGGATAAGGGTGTACATGGTAAGGTGACCCGTGCGTCGTCTGTTCATTCCGAACGGTACAGACATGGCGGACAAACAAGACTGTGAACAACCGTGCGAGCGAAATTAACATTACACACTACATCTGCATGTGCATCTTGTACGGACCACATTTTGACTGCATTAATTCCGCTAATGTCAGTAATGCATCTTCTCTTTAATCGATCTTAAACGAGCTCACGTCACGTCAAATACGGAATTAACCGGTTACCAAAAACATTTCTGAAAACATGTCAACATGAAGTTTCGAACCAAAAGGATAGCACACTAGTACAAAAAAACAAAGCCCATTATTATACCGAACACCATTGCGGTGTTATCAAATCAATTGTAATTTAGTTTCTTCTTTCTTACTTGACTTACTTCTTTTCTTACTTGGCTGTAATGCTCTAGAAGACAATCGTTATTTTTACTTTACCGGCGACTATGGAGGCATTGACCGCTGCGAAGCGCTGCATGTTTAAAATTAATGTAATATTACATTTTAAACGAAATACAATAAACAACATCGTGCAATTTTATTCTAACAATTATTTTATTTTATTTTATTAACATCGAGCAAACATCTAAACAAAATATTACATTCATTACGTTTAAATTTATTTATTATTAAAGAAAAAAGGTAACTATCTCCAGCAGAGCCTCTTTTTTGTGTTACGAATAATAAAATGAAAAACTTCGATCCAAATCTGAATCAATTGTAATCAATTATACAGAGAATCGCGGGCGAAACAACTTATTTAATATAGAACTAACACAAATACTTCAGCGCCATTACGCTTGACATCCAGTCGAGTACGATAAATAAAATGCAACAGTTTAGTATAATGCAATACCGCTTTTCAAGAACTACAAGGATCAAATCTTTAAATAGTCTCATCGAAATTTATTAACTTGCTAAAACATGTATATTAAGAAAATATTATCTCACATTATTATATCTGTATTGTCCAAATTGATGATGCATGGTGACTTGATTTATGGGAACAACACCGGACGCCGGAAGAGAACTGCAGACGCGGGCAACTAAAGCCTAAAATCGATCGAACCCCCCTTCGTACCCGCTCGAAGTGCATCTATCCCGTGTCCTAGCCATCCGGGAGTGGCAAAAATAGCCCAGTTTAACAGGTCAACTTGTGACCTCGTTTACGATGATTACATAATTAATACATAATATATATTATATAATAATATATTTAAAAATATATCACATAAAAATATCATAAATAAAAAATAAATTAGACTCCTATATGTTTAAATAAATTTAATGTTACCTTTATTTTTATTAATAAATACATTAAAATATGATTTTCATAACGTCTTTGTTTACGATGCAATAACAAATTCTTCGAAAAAAAAACCCTAGTTTAGTTACGAATAAATAAAAAATATGTAGGTACAAAATAAATAAGACTTTTGTTTTTTTCAAGTGAGATTTTGTTATCCGTTAATTATTGGCTTACTTTTTAATGCTAACTGCTTTAAGAACGCATTCATCAAGGAACAAATACGAAATGAGTGTAGCGCCGATCGCGTCTTCATATTTCTATGGTGTAAAACATCTTTTCTCTCAAAAATTCTCTAAATTACGTATTTTTCTAACTGGCTTAACTTAATAACTACCGGTAATGAAAATTCAACTTCTTCCATGAATGCGGTATCGGTACAGTACATTTGGATGTCGGAGATATTTTCAAAATATGCGTTCGAAGTTAATTTGATGGGCTAACTCCCCTTGAACGAATTATCGCGTCTCTTGTGGATTCTTCGAGTCTGAGCAAATAACTCTGGATTTTAATGATTAAAGAAAGCAAGAAACACAAATACATTTTTTTTAACGGATTTGTTTTTTCCTATTGTTTCTTTTTCGTATCACTCTTGTCAGAGCGGTTGGTGATCATGCTGTATCATTGCATTGTGGCCAGATAGATGTTATACGCCTCACGGGTAATCGCCACTTCTCCCGGTTTGTGGGGAGCACGATACACTCATGTAAACAACCGCATACTGCCGACTTGACTTAATCCGTCCATCGCACGGACAATCTATTGTTTTTGCTTTTCCTAAATTTCTCTTCGAAATATCACAATTTGTAATCTATTTTTGGAAAAAAGAAAAAAAGGCTTTCATACGAATTTATGTTTTTTCGTTGTTCTCGAGGTATCTATCGGCTTCTCGCCCATAATTAATTTAAAAGCAATCCTTTCAACAAATCATACCCTAAAATTTGTCGCACATATGTATTACTAAAATACATTTGAGATAATTACAGTTCAGATTTCATTCAGGTTCAAATTGGAAAGGTGATTTCGTGAGTTTCCAACCTTTGGTTATCTGATGTTTTAATAGATGAGCTGAACAATGCTAAGCAGGGTATTGCACGGGAACAATTAAAATTATATTTTAATATATTTATTATTATGTAGTTTACTTAGCTCTACATCAACTAAAACTATTACTAATTTTCTTAGTTAGACAAACATATTTAACTATCTTTTTTGCTAGTTATTATTAAAATTCATGATTGATCTATAAATAAACTAAAGTTATAAAAATATAACCAGTCAACTTTTTAACCACAGGATACACCACAGACACACAAACCTGGTTTATTTTCAAAATGCCGAATTGCTAAAAATATTTTTGACCAACTGTTTGGAAATGGAGGCTAATCAGAGATATAAACTGATTTTAATTGAAATTAAAAATTAACTAAAAACATTCGTGGTAATGGAAAAAGGCATTATAAAATATGTACAAAAATGTATTTATATCTGTAATTTTATTATATAAATTGATACAGTAAAACAACAGTGACTATAAGAAGATGATTTTAGCTGGTGTAAAATAGTACAAAATAGAAAAAAAAATTGGTATAATCAATAGGAGGCCTATATCAGAAAAATATATCAGAAAATAATCTCAGAATAAAAATCGACTGAATCAGTGGTGCAGTTGTTAGCACCCCGCTCGTGCAGATAGTCATGGGTTCAACTCTCACATCGCCCAAACATTCATGTGAGGAACTGATTTGTTTTAGTCTGGGTGTTTATTATCTATATATATATACATAATATATATTTTATGTTACGTATGTATATATCAGTCTCTGGTACTCAAAATACAACGAATATTAATTTGGGGACAGATAACTGTATGTGATTTGTTCCCACTTATTATTTATATATATAAAAATTAATAGATGTTCGTTAGTCTCGCTAAAACTCGAGAACTACTGGACCGATTTGACTAATTTTGGTCTTGAATTATTTGCGGAAGTCCAGACAACGTTTAAAGGTTTTTTTTCCTTTGATGACCCCCCCCCCCTTGGACAGATTCCTTTTGTTTGTTTGTTTTAAGTTTATTTTATACTAAAGTTTAGGTCTTTTATTTATCGATTGAGGCACTACAAAGTCTGCCGGGTCAGCTAGTTTATTTATATTTATTATATCAAAGTATCCTCAAATATCATTTACCTATAATCTTAATTTACTTAAGTACAATATTAGAAAGAAGGTTATTTTTATTTGATAGCTCATGACCTACCTGAAATATGAGATTGAAGTCCCATTGATGACAATCAGGACTATAGCTTACAACTACAAACATACCAAATAGTATTGGTAGTTGTTCAAGATAGCTCACAGTATATTAATCTATAACTAAATATTTTTTTAGTTTTTTTTAGTTATACTTTATTATTTTATTCATTTTAAAATTACTCAATTCAATGTTCTCTGCCCTTAAATTCTTGATTGCAAAAATAATTAACAGCTACCATTTCTTGATGTGCAATTTATAATACTGAATACCAAAACCCACCACAAAACATCAATATTTTATAATAGCTGTCCCAGCTTTCAAGCCAGATCAGATGACTGATTTGTGGCAGAGATAGACAATATGTGTGGGCTTATTGTTTGGGTTATACATAATTGGTGATAGGACATATATGAGCCTATCTGGATAAGATCCACCAACTTGTATATTTCTGCCGCAATTGTCAAGTGTTCCTGATAGATGGATATAACAGCCTTTCCTACAGTGGAGACCTAAAACCTCATGTCTCTTAGAACTATTTAATATGCAGCAGAACAGGAGGTCACCCTCACTCAGTTAAGATTACATTTTCTAATTCATGAGCCATTACAATATGTGTAAATAGAAACATGTATATATATAAATATATAAATAGACTGATAGAATAAATATATATATAAATAGACTGTTAAGATAAGCTTAATAGAGAATCATAATGTAGGTTAGGGTCTAAGATAAGAATATAAGACTTGTTCAATTAATAGCAAATATTGGTTAAGATTTGAAGGATCAGTTAATTATATTTGGTCACATTAAGTACCTAGTATTTTTAAAACAGTAAAAGAGGCCATTTTTGCTAATAATATTGTTTCTTTGTTAAATTTGATTTCATTTGAGAACCTTATCCGATAGCGACGGGGCAAAGCCACCCTCGCCTGAAACATGTCTTGATGGATCCCTCAGATTTACTCTCGGTGGTTTTAGACCCCTATGGCACCAATCAATGTCATCGTCAAACTCGAGTTCGACATGCAAACTAACCATAGACATAGCCCACTGAATTTGTTGCCGGACCTCCTCAGTGGGTCGTGATTCCAATCCAGTAGCAGATTCTGCGAAGCACTGCTCTTTCCAGGGCTAGTATTAACAAACTCTCTCTCTCTGAGCCCATGTGCTCACCTACCCGTCCGCGCGTAGCTGGTCTAGCCTCCTAGGCTACCAGCGAATAGGTATAGAAAATATGTGAGAACTTAAGCTAACTTTAGAACAATTAGTAATTAACAAGTTAGTAAATGCTTTACATTTAATGTATTTATTAGTCTATTAAAACATATTCACCTGTGGTTGTATGCAGTCTAACGCGATATGATGAGCAGCATTCTGCAGAGTCTTGTGTTTAGATTTGTTCTCCTCCATAATTTGACCTATACAAGACTCACAGATATGACATGAGTATCACAGAAATTGCTGAGGAAAATCTTGCTATCTTAATAATTGGCAACGTATGGAAGATACATGGTATTATAACACGACAATCAGCATATATGTTTATTAAAAACAACCCGTGAATTATTTATTTTTTATGATCCATTTGGAAATCTGTAGGTTTGTTTTCGTTGTTTTGATGAAACAAGAAACCCGAAGAATATAAATACACACCACACGGACGTAGTACAAATTCATAATATTTACTATGTTATCGTTTCATTCGTGGTACTATTTCATTTAGTCGCTTAATAATACTAGCAAGAAATCAATACCGACCTGCCATAGATTATTAAAAAATGCTTAAAGCATTAGGTACAACAAGTACAAGTACAAGTGCAAGTTTGACCTTTCCTAGAAGTATTTTAATATGACACTGTTCAACATAGTTGCTTGAATGTAATATTAAATTATCATTTTCAGCGTGACACCAGGTAATCGCTTCTTTTCCAATGTACTATCATATAAACTGATAGAGTGGAATGCATTCCTATTCCCCGAAACCAAGCCACTGCCTTTAACCAAGAAATCTACAGATCACGTATGTGTACGTGATTATATCTGCAAATCAGTTTTTCCTTTTCCCTTCAACCATTATTTAGTTTTGAAAAAGCCTGAGCTTTAATTTGCGTTTGTGGTATTTCCTTAGCCCTTTTCTAAAATCTTCTTCTTTAACCGTGGTTCAAGCCATAACGGCAATCAAAGGTGCTATACGCCCTCTCATTCACGACCACGTGACTTATATTATCACGTACTCTTTATTGTAATTTTATTTCTAAATACGTAAACAAAAAACACTCAATATTACTCTTACCATACCAAGAATGTGCTTCAATCATCATCACCAACGATCATCGTATCATATGATAAGGTATCAATATTGATACCTTTATAATTAAGCAACATATGTCTCAAAAACTATTAATAGGTATTGTGCATATTGAAATATTGTCAAGTAACCTGTTGGTGTATGACTGGCTTTATGTCTCTTAATTTAAATATAGTTTTTTTCTGTATATACCTATCTACGTTATGAAAAGTTATATTTATAAATTTAAGGCAGGATTGATTTATTATCAAATAGGAACATCAACTAAAATGCTATTTACGCAATAAGATAAATTCAAGTGAAGTATGTACACAGTTTCAATTTTAGAATACGAAAATACACTAATGCAAATTTCTACTTTGTTGATAATATAAATGTGTTCTATCGTACATATTGAATTTTCAATGTCTGTTTACGAGTTTTTTTACTGGAAATTACAAATATGATACTTATTTACATCAAATTATTTAATCTAATACTTATTATTGTTTATTGCTCCTTTGAACCACTACAGAGGAAGACTATATGCATCATGTAACCTTCACAATGATAATATTTCACATTAAGTTTAAAAGAAAATAGATAATTTAATTAGTATGTAATATTATGAGATTATTAGCATTTCGGATGATATTTGATAAATTTTAAATTTGCCGCTTTTACTTAGTTACGAGAAGTTACGTGAAATGAAATGTTTCTATTTCGATTTAATTATGGCGGACGATGATTGAACGATAGCATATCTTTTATTTAGTAGGAACGAATTAAAGTAAATAAACGTTAATGTAATTGTCGGAAACAGTCCAACACCGTGAAGGTGTAGTGCCGGGGTGGGCGGATACAAGATATGGCCGAGAATAGAAGTTCGGACAACGTCGTCATGCCGGACATTACCGAAGTATCCGAAGCCGATCCATTGTCGACGGCGACCGAGCACGACAACGAGCGGGTGGAGGGCACGTCTGTGTTGTCTACCACCATCAAAAACACCCGGCTGTCCAATGATTCTAACGGAGTTGTGACTGTACCAGTCTCGTTGCCAGTTGGGACGCTCATCGCGGGTACCACCTTCAACGTAATCACGTCAGACCATTTGCCGCATTTCAAGCCAATGATCTGCGTTGACAATGGTTTTATTTCGGGTGGGCCAGTGAGCGATGAGTTAAAAGCAACACACATCGTCATCCAGAACCCTCCTTCTCCTACTCGAACTAATTGCGAGGATGTGGTGGTAGCTGCGCCTGCGCCGCGATCGATGAGTGCACGATCATGGACGGAGACTGCGAACATGCCAGTGCTGCCGGTACGCTGTAAAAATACATCAGCAGAGCTCCACAAAAATAAATTCGGTTCAGGGGGCAGAGGCAGGTGTATCAAATACGGCATAGAGTGGTACACTCCTAGTGAGTTCGAAGCTCTATGTGGCAGAGCCTCTAGCAAAGATTGGAAGAGGTCTATAAGGTTTGGTGGAAGAAGTATTCAAGCTCTCATTGATGAGGGTATTTTGACTCCACATGCTACAAGCTGCACTTGCGGAGCTTGCTGTGATGATAAATCTGGTAAGTAATGCATGTTAAGTATGCTACAATTGAATATATTTTGAATGCTAAATTGCTGTGAATTTTTAAGCAGTAGTTTTATTAGTATTATTGTGATTATAAACCTGTAATAATGAAATCTACAGCCATGGGACCAGTGAGACTATTCACTCCATATAAAAGAAAGCGAAAGGAAGAAAGAAGTGAGAAGAAACCAAAAATTAAAAGAGAAAGCAGCATTGGAGAGAGTGAAGTGGATAACATACACCAGAGCAGTGAGAATAGTCACTCAAAAGAAGCTTGGCAGAGCATCGCTGAGGGTTTGGAAACTACTACCGATTACCAGATACTGGGGAACCCTGAAATCAAGACTGACCCCCCTCCAAGTAAATATTTTTATATCATAAATATTTATATGTTGAATTACTAGCCTTTGCTGGCTATTACAGCATTCAAAATAAGATTAGAAAACAAAAAAGCTAACTAGGATATTTTTCATTCTTTTGTATTAGAGCACATATTAGATCTTAGCGGCATGGGTGACATTAATTTAGATCTCTTTACTGTGACAAATATTTTGCAATAACTTTGCTAAATGTTGCAAATTGCGACCACTTGCGAATGGAAATTATTATTATAACATTAAATATTTTACTGATTAGTGACTGTATAAAATAAAATTTTAAATGAAATTAACAATTTACAAATTGGATGACAAATTTACAATTGGATGCTCAAATGGAGCATGCATTATGTATGTACTGGTTTTGATGTTACTAAGACAATTTATGCCTCATTTAAATGATAATAATAGTCAATTTAAACATTAATGCAAAAAATTGATATTTACGTATTTTTTCTCAGAAGTCTAGAGTTAGGTGTCTCTATGTTGTTTAAATTGATTGACAATTTAATGTAGATTTTTTGAATAAACAGCTTGCGTAAAGTTCAAGAATTTACATTGTTTTCTGTAGGCTATCAAAAATACAAGCTAAGCTATCATTAATTAAAATTCTGTTTGCAATGCAAAGAAATGGCAATGGCAACCATATACTTAAGCGAATTTTAAAAACAATTTTAACAAGAATTTTGTTTATCAACTATGGCATTTAGTAGATGATCATACCACTTAGATCATCTTAAAAGCTCTGTATAACCTAGTTATACACTACTGCTGCACCATCTCAACATTCAGCATGTGTGTGCCAAGCGTAATGCCATTATATCATCCTCTTATTGCTCATGCCTAACTTTTAAATATTTTCTCCTCCATCTGCCAAGAGGACTTCTTTGTAATAATAGTTCATTATCGGTCAAGTGGCCAGTGATTTCTTTTGTTGTTATTATCCTACTGTTATTTAACTTAACTACTGTTATGCTGGCAGGT
This sequence comes from Bombyx mori, assembly GCF_030269925.1. Taxonomy (NCBI): domain Eukaryota; kingdom Metazoa; phylum Arthropoda; class Insecta; order Lepidoptera; family Bombycidae; genus Bombyx; species Bombyx mori. The sequence goes on along the minus strand of NC_085107.1, from coordinate 2,583,372 downwards.
AATTTGAGTTTTATTTATATTAGGGTCAGTGTCTATTGACTTAGGTAAATTAATAAAAAATTGTTGCAATAGAGATGTCATTCCTGTAAATATGATGAGTTCAGAATTTATTGCATTTTGTGTGAACGAAAATGATTACCTACTTAATTTCCCCTTTAATCAACTACCCTTAATACACCGTAAGGTGATTCTGTTTATCAATTAACATAAATAATTGCACTTCAAGTTATTGTCACCAATGCTTGTAGTATGGCTTTTTGTTTCAATATATTTCAATTTTGCATTCGCTTACTGTGGCCAGCTGTGGTTAGCTGTAGTTATTGGATTCTGGTGTAATCTTTACCAGTGCATGTACATTAATTTATGTTTAGTTTATTGATGCGTATATTCAAGTCTTCTGACTTTATTTAAAAAATCAGTTTCATATTAGCATGATCACAATAAAAGAAGAGTTTTAAGACTTCCTTATCATCTACAAAATTTGACTTCCCTATCTCAAAATTCTTAGGACTCCCTGTAGTAGATTAGCAGCACCATTGTGATGAATGATGTCTTTTTTACGTAATTTCTTTTAATTACTGAAAATTGATTCTTCCTCGCTTCGGTTTCCTCAATGCTGAGGGCCGTGACTCCCTTCTCACAACAAGAGTTTATTGTGGATCACTCTATGCCATTTGTTCTTATCTCCCGCTGAGTGTAGAGCATATCGTGAAATGTGGTGTTGCAGATCTGGTCAGTCCAAAGTCCACTTTGCCAGTAACTATTAGCTTCTCCCAGTTACTGTCATCCTTTTTGGCAATGTGTGGCCAAAGTATTCCAGATCTCTACATAGCCAGATGTTAGAAAGCCTCTTTTGTATTTGGACTTCTTGGAGGATTGACACATTGATTTGACGTGCTCTTCAAATTATCCCTAGCATCTTTCGCCAGCACCACATCTGAAATGCATCAATAAGGTCGCGATCAGCTTTTTTCAAGGTCCAGGTCTCTGTCAGTATAGGGACATGGAGAACACTAAAGTGTGTACAAGATTGCTCTTGATTTTCAGAGAGATGTTTTAATTGTTTTAGACTGTTAGAATAAGTAGACTGTGAACTATGCTAGGAAAGTTTTATTCTAAGACTTTACTTGAATATTTTATAGTTCCTTTATGGATATCAAGTTGTGTGTATCATGTGTCTATCTGATTCTGAATATTGTCACCATTGTTTTGAAAGTACCTGTGCATACATATAATGTTTCGTTTTGCTGCCTCAAATTTCCTGACTAAAACGTCATTCTTTAAACAAATAAAGATACCGGAACATTTCCAACTTCCTACGCTATGATTTAAATTATTAACTCCTTGGTCACATCTAAACTAAAGTCAATAATGATGTATTATAGGTGAAAGAGGAAGCTGACTATACTCTTAATCATCTGCTGAGTTAGCAGCAGGTTCCAACATTAACAATGAAACATTGCATCAAATTGGCCATCTAATAAAAATAAGTAGTGCTGCATGAGCTGAAAGCTGTGCTTATTCGATGCTTGTCAGTGGTTTTGTAGGGTCCAGGCTTCTGAGCCACACCAAGATGGAAAAGACCAGTGTTCGAGCGATATGTAGTTTTGTTCATCTGTTTATATTGCTCTTTTGGAAGTAATTATGAAGGGAAAGTATTCCACCGAGTGGGTGATATTGCTCGGTAGACCAGCGGTCCGAACGTTGTTGTCCAGAACTTCTATATGGAAGCTTATCTTTAAACTGTCGTAAGCAAGATTCAGGCATCTGTCAAATATTTTGTGTTCCATGACGGCTATCCGCCACACCGTCTTCAACTATACTATTCAACTGGGCAGGTCATGGCTACTACTATGCGTGAACGAGTTTCTATTATAGTTTGCAATTACTCTTGTACTTTTAATAAAGAGACAAGGTACATAAACTCTTCCACAGCTTTGTATTTCTATAATATACTAGTCTTTTTGTGATCTTAATTGCCAGTCCCGTCTCCTCATTGACAATATAGACAACTCTAAAGATCGGCCATTTCATTTTTAAAAGATGCAAACAGCATAGTGGAAGTTAGATATACTCCCGATTTTACGCATTATGAATACTCCGTAAAAATTTTAGGTATAGGATGGCAGATATCATAATCACCAGTCACACTCCTTTTTGAAATTGGGAGGAGCTCGATCTAGCGTTCCCCAACCTAATGGTGCCGTATCTAACCTCGTACAGATTTCTAATTAGGATCATAATATGCTCTGACACTCTTGCCATTTTTAAGATATCCCATAATTGTTGCTATTTCACATAGTCAATGCTTTCTTTTTGTGTTAGTCGACAAAGTACACAATCACTGGTATGTTGAAATCTTAAAACTTTTCAGCTATTGATTCATTTGATATTCCTTCGTAACTTGTTCTTGAGGTATTTGCCAGTCTAGAAATTATCTGAGGTAGTTGTTAATGATTAGCAATAGGATTTTGCTAGTATGCGATATTACCGATTATACCTAAAGGCATTAATAGTTTAAAAACGAGATGATGATTCTTTCTATTAAAATAAACACATAAAGAGGTGAAAGGCTATTTGGTTTAAACGACATTCTTGCAGCTTTACAAGAGAGCCATTTAACATTTAAAATTTGGAAAAAATAACATAACAAAAAAACTTCTTGAGATACTTGAATATAGTAAATATAATTGAAGTTCAATTAAAAACATCGAACTGTTGATACTAATACCAATAAAACGGATCTTTAATTACAGAGATCAATGTCGCTTAAACTAAAATGCCTTTCGCCTCTCGATATGTATGTGTAAACATCAATGTCACTAGTATATATAGTATAGAATTAATGCGTTGACTATCTGGATTTATAGTCTGCGAAATTTTCCTACCCTGTAACAGAAAAGCTGTTTAAACCATCTTGAAAGCCATGGCATATTTTGATTGCACCATTGTACTAATTTATTCCTTTTAAGTGAAATTCTTACAAGAGATTATAACCTATAAGCTAAGACTATAATGCGATTAATATAGCAAATATCCATTTCAGATCAGATTATAGTCATAGTACCATGAAGTTATTCTCATTTCTTAGCAGATGTACCAGACATGAGCGCTGTTTTAAAACGTCTAGATGACATCAGTGAAACCCTAGTGAGGCTGTCCACGGAACTAAAGCAATGTGTAGAAGATGTTAGACGGGTCAGTGCTCGACAACTAGAGCGCTTGGAGCAAGAACGGACGTCAGCCCTACTCGCTGCCAGTGTCGATGATCAGGTTGATCCTGAGCAAGTATTATTGCATAATGTTGAAGATACAGAATCTAAGAAGGTACAGGTAGATATTATTATCTGTTATCTTGATTATTCAAATTTCTGTAATAAATTCATTTTTTCTATAAATAATTTTAAAATTTTGAGCGAATAGAATATTGGATAAAATTTTATTAAATAAAATATTCTTACTTTACAGTGCGCTAATTGCAACCGTGAAGCATCAGCAGAATGTTCTTTATGCAGGCGTACACCATATTGTTCCACATATTGTCAGAAGAAGGACTGGGCTTCACATCAGATTGAGTGCCTACGATCGGTGCCAGCAATACATACTGATGCACAACAGCACCAATCAATAATGCTGATTGTTGAAAGCCAGCACCAATAGAAGGTATTTTGTATTTATTATTATAATTACTGTTGAAGGTTGTCTGACATTCTAGAGCAGTGATATGGAACTAATGTGCCACAGCACTTATACGTGTTGACTGAAATAGACAGCTACATTGCACAGAGCAATTTGTAAATTAAAATATGAAAACAGGTTAGGAAAACATTACTAAGAACATATTTATAGATACGCCTGCATGGGGTAAGTGAGCTCACGGGCTCAACCTCAGAGAATTTGCTAGCACTAGTCCTACCATGAGTAGTGCTTCGCAGAATTCGTATCGGGTTCGCGATCTACTGAGAATAACCGGCGAGAAACTCAGTTGGCTGTTTCTGTGGGTTAGTTCGCTGGTCGAATTCTTCATCGTGATCGATGAGTTCGACGAGGGCAGTGACCGGTGCTTGAGAGGCTTAAAAGCACCGAGAGTGAATTCGGGGGTCCGACAAGATATGTTTCGGGCGACGGTGGCTTTGCGTTGCCACAAAGAGACAAATTACTTCGCTTGCAGATCATGGGATAGAGTCGACAGAGTAGGATTGCGGCTCGGTCGTGTACTGACTTAATCTGGGGCCCGAATGTCATCCCTCTATCGAGGGTGACGTCTAGGTACTTAGCTTTCGAAGTCCACGGTATGGTCTGGACAAGGATTTTAATGGCGAGAATGTAGTTACCGCGCCTAATTGGTGATGAGGTACTAGCAGCAGTGTTGGGATGGCGACCCCTTTTGAAGAGTACGGCTGTGCTTTTCGTGGGGTTGATGTCAATGCGCCACTTCCACAACCATTGTCCTAAATTGGTGGCCGCTATCTGGAGTGCGCATGAAAAACATCTTCCTACTCGAGTAGTAAATAGCCGTATCCTCGGCGAAAAGGCCTAACTGACTCCGGCCAAGATATTTCGCAGGCGAGAGCGAGTTCCCTCGACTCGATACCGAAACGAACGGTTCGACAAGAAGTCTCGCATAATGAACACGAGACTGTCTGGCAGGCCCACGTTATTCAGTTTATAAATTAACCCGTTATGCCAGACTGTCGAACACCACCGCGATATTGAAGAAGAGAGCTCCCGTGGGGACGGGTCTGCGTTTATTAGCCCTACTAAGATGTACTCCGTAAGACGGTGCACTTGCTGAATGCCCGAGTATTTCGTGCGGAATCTGAATTTTTTTATCGATCAGGATGCCTTTCGAGGTTATGAAGTCCCAGATGCGTTTGCGAAATAATAACTCGTACAATTTGCCTATCACTGGGAGGAGGCTGATCGGGCGGTAGCTCGCGGGATCATTTTTAGGTTTACCAGGTTTGTGTATGGCAATAACGTCCGCTTCTTTCCAGACCGCGGGAAAGATGCAATTCGTCATAGCGGCATATACGAGTAAAATAGAAACCAAAATCAGTTGGGTGGGTAATTTTTTTAAAACGCGGTTGTGGATTCCATCCGAGCCTGGAGCTTTCCGTGGTTGTATGTTCGGGATTTCTTCTTTTACTTCGTCAATCGTAACAGGGGGTAACGTGTTCGCGGGTGACTGGGAATCCCTGTCCGCTAACCGCTAACTCGGTGTGTTCGGGGTCCACGATTTGAGAACTGGTGGTGCACTGCTCTTGCAGTGCATCGGCCAATAACTGCCTTTTCATCGTCATCGAAAGCTGAGGGTTGGCCTGAGGGGCGTACAAGGGGAAGCATAGTGGCGATATTTTCCGATTTGAGGGTCCTAGCTAGTAGCCAGTATGCTTGGTGAGAGGGCGCGAGTTCTTCTAAATAACTTTTCCGCCTTATATTTCGGACTTCGTCTAGGCGAGATTTGATATCCACTGTAGACGACGCATCTGTATCCAGTTTGATCATTTTCATATTATGTAAAAAAACAAGTATTTGTAAGCAAAATCATCTGATGTTCATTTAATTAAAAAGAGGAGAGTGTGCTATTAGTACTGTAAAACAATATCAGTGAAATGGCTGCTACGTTTGCATGATCATAATATTGTTTTTCATAAAATTTTACATCACCAATTCGCACCTTGGGATTGTATGAATCGATTCAGTATTTCCATTTTTTAAAGTCCTTGAATCGATTGTGGGCCATTGGCATCGGCAATATCTTATGATTCCGGCCATACTGAACCATTAACATCGTTCGATAGCTCAACCATAACCGTTTGTCTAGCCTCATTTCCGGAAAAGTAAAATTCAATGATCCCTCCAGATAAAAAACCGCACAAAACAGTCCCCTGTTGAGGGTAGGGAGCCTTTTTAACAATAATCTGGACTCTGGGTTTTCCAATCTCTAAATGCGACGGTTCTGATTGCTCATATAGCCTCCAAGGTAAAAATGGGCCTCATGACCCCAGAGATTATTCGATTAATTGATTGAAATTTATGGATTGAACTTTAAAGCCTTAAGACCCAAGTTATTTTAAATGCAATGTAATGTCGTTTAAGGAATGCCCAATTCCAAAAATCGATGAAACAAGGGTAAAATCCTGTGTTTTCCTCACACTATGGCCTACAACAGCACTATTCTCATTGTTTTTGAACGACGAGCACGAGCTCAAATCTTCAAGTCTTAACAGCTCAAAAATTTTCACTAATTCCACAATTGCTGGCCCAGAAGGTGCTACGACCCAGAATGGTTTAGTTTTGCAAACCTTAATCGCGGTTATACCATTTGTTGTAATTAATTTTAATAACTTCAATGCGTTGTTGAAGTGTACGTCGTTCCATTTTATTAGTGGCGTAGTTTTTACCATAGTTAATACACTTATATTTAAGATACATGCGCAATCTCCAATTTTTTTTGCTTTAGTTGGGCAGGTTTTTTCGTGTCATCTGTCAAGGAGTGATTTTTTTTTTTTTCGGGCTTTGTGCCGAACTCCCCGTGCCTAGGGGGCGCGCAGGGTATGTGGGACTTGACGATCTACAGATGTTGGGAGCAGACCGCGGGCCCAAGGAATTTTAGGGCCCTACCGCACTAGAGGGCGCGCGGGCTATGTGGGACTTGACGATCTGCAAGGTGTTGAGAGCAGACCGCGGACCCATGGACTTCTACCGCACTAAACGACTCCCCCGCACTCTTACACCCGACGTCTCCGTCCAGGGTCAGAACCCGGTCAGAGTAAGGGGGTTCCCGCGGTCAACACTACAACCAGACACGCGGCGCCACCTCCAGGACGCCCGACCGACGGATTTTTCGAGGCGATAGTCGACGACTAAGGACGCCGGTCTCCGCGGTACGGTGGCCTTACCCGGCCGCCCGGGCGATGCCGCTGGTGTTCCGGGATACCCCGCTGGGCCAGAACCAGCCTGCCGGGCCGAAACACGATACACCGCCCACCGGGTCGCTCTTCTACAGTATGTTCGGCGACGACAGCGACGACGTCAATGCGGACCGCATCGCAGGCCGCAGCCGCCGACGCGTCGTTCCGTCCTCCTGGTGCCAGTGCACTAAAGTTACGGTAGCGTGCAGCGCAGCCTCAACCCCCTTAGGTCGCTCCGTGACCATCACCGGGAGGAGACTGCCTCCTCACAGGGGCCGGAGCTGGACAAACGCCCTCCTCCGAACCCCGGTAGCTTAACTCGTGGCAACTGTTAAAATAGCGGGCTATTCAAAACGAAACGTCTTATTGGAGATATAGAGATATTTAAGATATTTGAACATTTTTGTGAGAGAATTCCTCTTATAGACTATAACCATTGCATGAATTCGTATTTAATTTTTTTATTATCCCTATTTATGTTAATATTATATTTTTCTTTTCAGGCAAAATTAAGTCATCCTTGAACAATAAGATGATTTCTTTGAAAAACCTAAATTGCGGTCAACGGGAAGATCACATTATATTTGGAGAATTTTTTTGACCCGACGTGAACTTAAACAAACATTCTGATAGTGATAAATTCAACATTTAACAATATCTGTTTTGATCTTGAAGTAACTGAAACAAAGATAAAAGTTGTGTGTATGTCGATAAAAAAACAATGTATTGTAACATTCATTTTGACGGGAATTTCCAGTCAATTCTAGCATAACATAGCCAGTACATTAAGTATTGGAACATGAATACCTCATTCACCACTTAGAAAATGGTAAATTATACCAGTGCTATTGTTACCACCGACGCTAATGCTATTATGGCCTCCAGTGACGACCCTAACACATTGACCGTCATAAAAAAATCGAGTATTTTCATTCAGGCCACTGTGCTCACCAGTGAGCCTTATCTTACTGAACCATTCGGGCCATGAGGGTCATCTGTGGGCCGCGTGAGGGTTCCAACGTAAACGCTTCCTACAGGCTAAAGATTGCAGCTATCAAGCAAAACGCGTATGAAAGTGAGCCACGTGGCCCTTTAGCAGAATCTAACGACGTGGTTTTCAAATCCAATGTAAACTTTTAGTTTTTATCAAGATATATCCTTTAGCGTATTAAAATATCTTAAAACGCATTTATAAAAATTATCGCGTTTTATATTTTATAATATAATGAACATTTCAAGTTGATAAAAATAACTGATTCCCTGATTTTGGCCTGGCCCGAATGGTATAGCAGGTTGCAAAGCGTTTAGCGTGTTAACTGCTAACAGCAATGGGTGGACCAAGCCCATTGGCGTTAGTGAACAAACACTATTATCGACCTTTCATTGATGCGTACGGAATTAAAATAATTATGTAATTATTGTAAAATTAATTATTATGTAATATTATTCCTAAGTTCAGAGCCAGGGTTGAGTATAACTAATGCCATGCTCTTTTCTTGTAATATTTTGTGATAAATGAAGTAAGAATTTATCTTAATCTTTATGTTTGAGGGGCTTGTTAAATATTTGCTCAACGCTTATAAACTACGAAATCAATTTGAGACTCATGACAAACATCATACTTTTAGTACTAAATTAATGCTTTATAATTCACAATGTCATTGTTTTCTATATTTTTATAATTAATTATCTTTTATTTTAACGGGAATTATATTTAAATGCTTCTTCTTAATCTGGAACTTTCATCACATAGAAAGAAGTTAAAAAAATGAAAAATCACAAAGAGAACTCTTGTATATTTAAACAATTAAGTTGAGTAAAATAACATTTAATGTAAGCCATAATTATTTGACTCTTTGGTCTTCTTAAATTTATTTGTATAGGTTTTTATGAGTTAAAGCAAGATTTTAAAATCCGACTTGTGATCATGAATATAAGACGTCTTTTCTTTTAGTTAAATGGTCATATTATGATGTTTATGAAATAAGTGATAAGCACTAATCTCAGTAGCAACATATATCATATACCTTAGAAATGAATAATAAAACAAACTTGGATATATTTTCTGCTTTTGTTCATAACAATGAAGAGTAAAATTATTATTTTAAGTTCCAAATTTTTTTTATGTTGTTCAGAGTAACATTAATTGGATTCGACTCGAAAATATGATTCTGTGAAAAAACGTTTGTGTGTAAATTAGGTTATATATTATGTAATGGAAGTTCGTCGAAGCATTTACTAATGTCTTCCAATTGTATGTACTATTAATGTACCAGAATTGTAAATCGCTTTTTTTTCTTTGAAATTTTCAAAGCCAATTACTCATTACCGCCTTAACTGAGTTGCTTAATGCATTCCTCAGAGATAGATATCACTACCACCATAATCGATTTTTCTCAAGAATAATGTGTACCATTAGTTATCAAACATTATTCAGCTTATCTTTGCAAATATTTTGTTCAGATCTCGGTCTTAACTTACATGAAATTTAAACTAATAACAGAAAGTATTTTTTTTTAAAATACAGCTGAGTATTACTTACAATAATTTGAAACAATATATCCATTTTTGTGATTAATATTTAGCAAGAAAACGGTATTTTAAATTTTATTTTCTCGTCGCTTCGATAACATCCAATAACTGTCGTAGACGTTTTGTAGAATTGTTAAGTACAGTTAAGTTTTAACTCTGAGAACTTGCATGAATGCAGAAAAAAAATCCAGTGTATCTTATTTCGAAACTACATCAGTGGTCGGCAACTTAAGGCCCTTTGACTCCCCAGCCACGGCTCTTTCGCGAAATGCTTAATTCAGGTACGGAATTTGTACGGATTATGTAAAAATTTTCAAAATTTAGGGTTTTAAAAATATATGTTAAAAAAATGGAACTTTGAATAAATTTTAATTGTGTTATTATGTTCACTAGGCTAGAGTTTTCTGTCAACTGCATCATTATATATTTTCATTATCATTCGCCTCTGTAAATTTCTCAATCTGTTTCCGTCGTGGACATTCCGTACATTAGTGCATTGGCTTCCCATAGCAGACTTGATGTAGTCCGCAGGTTTGGCCTGGTTCTCTTTATCTTAAGCTTTTTGTTGTCCTCTCCGCTTGACATGATCGACCGTAGATATTGTATAGCAGCTAGATAGATAGGAAGATTCCTAACCTTCTAACCGAAACAATTGACTGCTTCGTCAGAATGGTGCCACTTATCTAGCGGTGCCGACTTGTAATAAATACGCCCTACTACTAATGGAGAGACTCTTAGTGAGAGGTAAAGTGGATGGAAGACTATTCAGAGGTCGGAGCAAAAAACATAGAGTGACCAGGTTTCCGAACATCTGGATACGAGACTGAGCCACGGACTTCACTGTGCTACAGACCGACATAAGTGGCTACAAATTACAAAAATGCTCAGTAATGAGCGATCGACTGAAGGATGAGGAGGATTATTAGTGACTTGCTGTACCCGTCCGCTTCGCTGGGCATTTAAAATTAACATTATTATTTATTGTCATTTATTGTTATTAGGGAGTCCAACACTCATATAAATATTAGCCTATCCATTAAATACATGTATTTTCTATATGGATACCAAGTTTCAAGTCAATCGGATGCACGGTTCAGTAGTTAAAACGGAACATCGTAAAAACCACTGTAGATTTATATATTACTATGGATATGGATTATTATTATATTGAATTAATGAATAGCCTTTTATTCAGATCCATATTACGAGTACAATTGTATAATCTAGACTTTTATTTGGATTTTACTTAGTTTCTGTACATCTGTTTGTAAATCGACAAAGGCCTCCTCCGACTGCGACGTATATTTTTGTTTCTTTGTAGTTATTTCTCTGTGTTGTTGGAGGGTTGTGGTCTTTATCCCCCACGAGGACCAGTCAGCTTGAGGGAAAACGTGTTTCTTCTGTATGTTTATTTTCGTAGTTTGTTTGGATTTTCCGTTTACCGGTTCATTGCTATTGTGTATCGGGTGTAGGCCGTGTAGGTTTGTTGGTAAAAAGTGAGTACTGAGTCTCATTACATCGAAGGCATTTATCCTGCTAACTTTGGCAGAGCATAGTGTGCTGTTTTCTGGGTTGTCATTAGGAGAGTGACGGTGAGATCGTTGGTTTTTCTTTTCCATTTTTTAGTTTTATTTTATTTTATTTTTTTATTGTTTAGATGGGTGGACGAGCTCACAGCCCACCTAGTGTTAAGTGGTTACTGGATCCCATAGACATCTACAACGTAAATGCGCCACCCACCTTGAGATATAAGTTCTAAGGTCTCAGTATAGTTACAACGGCTGCCCCACCCTTCAAATCGAAACGCATTACTGCTTCACGGCAGAAATAGGCAGGGTGGTGGTACCTTGTCAGCAATTGTCTTACGAAATCGAATACGACACATTTGGAACAGCAAAAAAAGGCGTTTTAAATACTGTCAATTTTATTTTAATTGGTCATCCATACTTGTAAAGACACGGGCTGATAACATTCCATTTTGAAAAAAAAACACATTGCCTTTTTTATTTCTGTCGTTCTCTTGTTTGAAATGTTATCACGAAATCCGAATTGTTGATGTTAGTTGTAAAAAAAACTAATAAAGATGTGATATATTTTGAGGAATTTGTTCACGTTTGGTTGGATCACGTGTCACCACAGGCTGGGTCTGTGTGATGCAAAACATCTGCCTGACTACGCGTTTTCTGGTCGCCTCTCTGTGTACCTACCTATTATTTCCTTATCGATTTGGAATTATTTAAAATTTTAATTTAGCAAAATGCACCGTTGTTATTGATGCCATATCCCACAAAAGGTTTCTTTTTTTAAAACATTGAGAGCGAAACTCCATAAAATATTTGAAGACTATTGTAACGGCTTTGTTTTGTGGTAATTAATTTTCTTTCTAAAAGGGGCGATGTCTGGATATTGCGGTGAACGAAGAGGAGAACTTTATTTGGTAGCTCCTCTAGTTTGGTCACAAGCTGACCTGTCCTGTGGGTCGACCTAAACGAACAAATTCGCTTATAGTAAATAACAAACTTTGTTGAATGGCGAACTTTTATAATGAACGTTCGATTTTTCGTACAGACTAGTGAAGGTATAGTTAAAAACACCATATTGTACCGATTTCGTAACGTAATGTAGAATTCGACAAATTATACACTCTAACCAGTTCACGGCGTATTTACTTACCGAGGGATCCTTTGTTTCAATTTGAATTGTATTGAATTATTTTGTTACTTTAATTCTATGAACCGTAACGTGGTTTAGGTTGTAACTTCTTGCGAATAAATTCTTTACACAAAGGTTTTAGTGCTATCGCCTTTCGTTAGTTGTTTTTTTCATACGTAGACGAATATGGCGAATGTCATTAACAATTACAGTGAATCCGTGTGCTTAGTGCGAGTTTTTTAACGTTCTCGTTAACGTAAAAGCTAGCTCATATTTGTATGGATTGGGATCGTTTGCCTACGTTTGCCGCTAGGGGCGCTGTTCCAACTGCATACAAAATTGGCTTAACTTTTACTCTATCGAGAACGTTAAACAACTCGCACTAAGCACACCGATCGAGGATCGAACCACATGGCACAGCAGCTACTCACTAACTACTGCATCTTTATCTATTTCAAGGGTTAGTGTTAACACGTTAGTGTTCCAGTAGTGGTACCATTGGTACCTACTACTCGGCCTAAGTAGCACCAAACATACCTTTTAGATTTTATTCGGAGTTCAGAAATTTCAAGTGAAACATAATTATATTTTATTGGATTGGACTTGCGGGGTCGGCTTATTGGGATTCGATTATTGTAAGATCTGAATATGGACTGTCAATGTGTGTAAATAATGCGAGTTTTTTTTTTTCATCCAACTAAGGCATTTCCCAGGTTTGAATATTCGAGAGTTTACTCTGTAATTTCTCGTTAGTCAGAAAAACAAATCAAACGACTTTGTATATCTAGCAATGATTAATTTCGGAGAATTACAGAGACACATATTCTAATAGAGGCGTTAAAATTTAATTTAAAAAAATATTGCAAAGTAATCGTTATAATTTGATTAACATTTTCTAGTTTTCCTCAATTGCGCGGCGGATTCGTTTATTATATTGATCTTTGCAAAATATTATCTAAATCAAACTGCCCAATTAAATCTCGAATCTTCTTTGTTACGAAACAAAAGTATGAAAAACAAAAATGTCTTTGAAAATGTACTTGTCTTTTCATACTTCATACCAGTAAAACATCCTAAAAAGTTTTTACGTGATTTGAAAATTCTGGTAACAATCAAGCATAATGAATTGAATTGATTTCTATGTCTAAGTACATTTCGCATATACGGTGCTATAAAGTCACTTATGCAATATTTGTTAACACTGAACAGTGTGCTTAGTGCGAGTTTTTTAACGTTCTCGATAGCGTAAAAGTTAGCTCATATGTGTACGGAGTTCGCCTACGTTTGCCGCTAGGGGCACTGTTCTAACTGCATACAAATCGAGTTAATTTTTACGCTTTTGAGAACGTTAAAAAAGTCGCACTAAGCACACTGAGTATGAGAAAATACATTTTTTAATAGTTATTAGTGAGACGAGAGAGATGTTTGCTTTTATTGATGGAGTTTAAAGTTGTAGTTTAAATATTATCATTTTATTTCTATAGCCTAGCAAATCTATGTAAGAATTATATAATAGGAAGTTGAATTTTCCAATGTTTCTCCTGAAAAATTACATAATTTGCATAAGTGACGTTATCGCACCGTAGGTATATGTGCGATATGTTTAAGCAATTTATATTGTGTTCCGTGTTCAATTTATATGTGTGTAATGACCATTTTATTAATATCTAATATCTTGTAGTATTCTTGTCCGTACCTCGATTGCATTTTACTGGTGGTAGGACCTCTTGTGAGTCCGCACGGGTAGGTACCACCGCCCTGCCTATTTCTATCTGCCTATTTCTGCCGTGAAGCAGTAATGCGTTTCGGTTTGAAGGGTGGGGCAGCCGTTGTAACTATAATTGAGACCTTAGAACTTATATCTCAAGGTGGGTGGCGCATTTGCGTTGTAGATGTCTATGGGCTCCAGTAACCACTTAACGCCGGGTGGGCTGTGAGCTCGTCCACTCATATAAGCAATAAAAAAAAATAAAAAAAAAACATGTGGAAAATATTTTGTCAGTTTATATTTATCAAGTACAGTCTGGCTTAAACTCGAATTTTAAAGCGACGTTTAACAAAAATGTGGTGAATGTTTTCCTTAAAATAAACGGCTGCGATAATTTTGGGTGTGACGTGTAACTTGCACCTGGCTAGTGTGTATGCAAGAATGTGCAATTATGTACGAATATATAATACGAACTTTTAAATTGTTCTTTACTGGTGGTAGGACCTCTTAAGAGTCCACGCGGGTAGGTACCACCACCCTACTTATTTCTGCCGTGAAGCAGTAATGCGTTTCGGTTTGAAGGGTGGGGCAGCCGTTGTAACTATACTTGAGACTTTCGAACTTATATCTCAAGGTGGGTGGCGTATTTACGTTGTAGATGTCTGTGGGCTCCAGTAACCACTTAACACCATGTGGGATGTGAGCTCGTCCACCCATATAAGCAATAAAAAAAAATTGTGGTACTTATCAGGATTTGAATTATCAACTGATTAAATCGTATTTCTAAACTTCCTTCAAATATCGCTTAGTGTTATGTGTACAGAATTAGGAATACAGTACATTAAAACTATCTTCTATCAGTAGTATCTTGTATTGTTCACGAAACATTTTTCCTTCGAATAATATATTTTTATTAAATGACCTTAATCAATGCATAATAATATTATTATATAGTCCAGAATGAGACTACAAGCTTTCGAGCTGAAAATATTTTAACGTGTAGTATAATTTATAATAATTGTATATTAAATTTAAGATGTGTTTTCTGAGTGTTGTACGTTTTTAGAATAAATAATATAAGGTACATATTGTCTGATGTAGTCTGATAATCAAGCAGATGTTAACTGAGAATTAGGAACTAATCCACTTTTATTTTGCTGACTGATGAAACATGGACATTACTGTCGAAATTACGAAATTCTGCATTTAATTGCATGTTTCGCGTTCTACTGAAGATGCTTATGCGCTCGGTAGACTGGTTATACGAATACTCAAAATTGGCAGATGTTAATAGTGTATTGATAATGTCATTACCCGGTCTGCTTTTCATGGTCATTCTTGACAGACTGGTCATAGTATAGTTCTGAACTCACTATGTAGATACGTGGTCAGCCTACCCCTGATTTAATATTTTTGGTCCAACCCTACATCTCTAGATGTACAATGTAGCAATTTATTGAAAAAATATTTAAACTGGATACAATTAAGAAATATTATGTGATTGTCCATATTTTTAAATTCAGCTACTTTAATTGTTTTTTAGTTTTAACATTTTGGTAATTTGGTTTCTTTCTGCATCATAACATCCTGCTATTTTAAAATATGGTATAAAATACAAGCTTCTATTATTTTTACTTATGATAACATTTGTATTTTCTTTTCGTTTCAATTGTGAATAAATATAAAGTAAAGGTATAATAATAATAAACTTTAATTAAATACAAATGTAATTAGAATGCTGTATCATAGATACGTGAACAGTACTTATTAATTCAACGCTTTGTAGATACAATTTACTTAAATACTACATATGTACAATATTATCTACCATATACAAGAGTATATTTTACACATATTCGGTTTAAATATAAAAATTAGTACGTTAATATTAAGGCTCTCAAATAAATAATTTTATATTCGCCATCGACGGTACTGTCTTAGACCTTTGTAGGTATTCTTCGTGTAGTGAGATTAGATGTGTTGTTTCGGCTTAAGTATTTTACAGCGTACGTGGATGATGTGTGCAGTTTTGGTATAGAAAAATAATATTTACGGTATGTTCTTGATTAGGATGAAAAGTATAAATCGAACTGATAAGTAAACAGAAAAGTGAGTAAGGATTTTTTATGAAACATTTCGAATTTTTGTCATCGTAATTTCTTTTAGACGTCTTTGTTCAGTTGCTGTAGTATTTAAGGGTACGATTTTCTACTGCGCAACTCCGTAACAACTGCATTGCGAACGGATGGATAAAAAAAGGCACTCCCCTTTCAAAGTACGGGTGGCGCCCGGGAACCAAATGTATAATGAAGTCGGGAGCTATATGCAACTCGATGCAGCTCTGTATTGATTCGTCTGAGGCGAGGCTGCGTTGCGCAGTGCAAGTCTGGCGGCGCGCCTGTATTCAGAACAAAGGAAGTTACATTGTACCTACTTCCCGACACGTGTCCTTTGAACCCTATGTAGGTAACTACTTCTCATAACATTTACGTTTTATCAATCACAGTTATTTTATGAATATTCTTACACATATCGCCACGATATTTATTTATTTATTACACTTCATGTAAAATTTACATTGGCGGACTTAATGCCTAAGGCATTCTCTACCAGTCAACAACCAAAGGTAGTGCAGAGTAAATAGTGGTAGGTGCAATGAAATTTATATTAAGTTACGAATACATACGCAAAAAAAGTATACATATACATACATACATATAATACATGTTTAATATAGTAAAGTAAATTAATTTATCCCCAACCATGTTCTTCATGCAAACGAACAAAGAAAAATCATGTGCATATATTTATATACATGGTTACTTTAAAACAGTAGATTAATGTCTCTTGTTACTTTCGAATAACACGTGCCCAACATCCTCCGTTTTTGTCTGTAAATGAACAAAGCTGAACGAATACTTGTGGATATGGTTGTTAGCCCTGCCGAAACTTTATTCTTAATTATTACTAACACGATACCTACATAAGTCATTACCTAAAACCGTATGTCGTCTTCATTAGATTTTATATTACGTACGTGATGTAAAAATATTGTGTATCTTTATTATTAAATAGTTACCATTGCGTTTGAACGTACGAGAAAAATGTACTTCCATTACCAAATATTAAATGTAAATTGTTTAGGTTTTTAAAATATCGTTATTTTTTACTATCGAAGCTCGGCTCATCAGGGCTATTTGTTTAGTCTTAATTGTTAAATGATTTCACGTTAGGAAACAGTCTTGGAGCTCATTTGATTGAATTAATTAGTTAATATTTTTTAAGATTTAATCATTACTTTGGATTGATTGGAATATATTTGATTAGAACATTTTTCTCATATATCATAATATTCATTATATTTCATTCATAATAAATAGTATCGGTATTAAAATAATATGAATTGTGTTTAGTACAGAATTAATATTTTTTTAATTTGTGAATTGGTTGGCTCTGGTGTCGAACGCAGAGAAATCTGTTAAATGAAAGCTTTTTGATGAACTTGTTCCATTAAGGGTGGATTCGACCAAACTTAAATTTATACTCGAGTAACTATACGAGGAATAACCTATTCCATGATTTTAATCTCGAGTAAATCCATAGTCGTTTTTCCACGTATACTTGCGCTAGGAATAACAATACGCGAATAGCAGAGTGAATGGTGAACAAAAATAAAATCCGGCAAATAAATGTTGTTGTTCAACGGCATAGTGCAAGAGCATACAAATCGTCAACTCGATTTTGCCGTATTTTAGTGTGAAAAAGTAGCTGTTGTGAAAGATATCCAGCTGTCAAACGTATTATTTTTATTTGTTGTTTGTTTGAGGGAATTGTCAAGTTTCAAGTGTCAAGAAATCAGATGTTGGACTGACTGACGCCATTACTTTATTCTAGGAATAGCTCCGTTATTCCGTGCGCAACGGCGGTATAGTAACAATTCCCGAATAGGCCCACTATTCTTAGAATTGTAGATGGTAAAACGTAAAATTGATTTACTCTCGATTAACTGACGAGTTATTCTAAGAATAAGATTTACTCTTGTTTGGTCGAATCGACCCTTAAAGATCGATGAGTGTTTTAGAAAAACTGCTTCTAAAACATTCATCGATCGATGATTTTATATTTATTTCAAAAATTAATTTCAGATATCTCAAAGCAGACACGAAGCTTATCACGTGTTATATAATTTCAATTAATATTTTTGACATGAATTGCATTTTTTGTATTTGATTCTTTTATTAATCAGAATTGTTTTTTTTTTTAAGATGAATTATAAGTTTATTATCAGTTACATCCATATCACATACGAGCTTCGAGTACACTCGTGGGTAAATAAATAATTATTTTACCTAAATTAAATAAATTGTTGAAAAACATACTGTTCCCTTTGTTTTTATTGGGCTGTTGTTGTAAATAAATAAAAAATTCATGTTTTTAGGCAACATATTGTTTCTACATTTATTTTGCCCCGTTCTCGATTCCTTTTCATTTTCATATACCTATTCCTAGTGTATTCGTAAGGCGGTGTAACTACTCACGCACCGCACGTACCATCCGGCTATGGAATGAGCTCCACTCCAGGGTGTTTCCCGAGCGCTATGACAAGTCCTTCTTCAAACGAGGCTTGTGGAGAGTATTAAGCGGTAGGCAGCGGCTTGGCTCTGCCCCTGGCATTGCTGAAGTCCATGAGCGACGGTAACCACTCACCATCGGGTGGGCCGTATGCTCGTCTGCATACAAGGGAAATAAAAAAATAAAAAAAAGGCGTACTAGCTCACACCAAGTGTCGAATGATAATTTCAATGATTTGATAATTATGTCATAGTGGCAATTGATTGTGATACTAGACAGTGAATGATAATAATATAATGATAATTTTTAGTTATATACATATTAATAAAGAATCCATCTATTTCGTGACGTAAACTGATGTATTTAATCAGAATGTTGTGATAGCAAATGATAAAAGCCATCATAAACATTTTGCAAAATTCACAGGTGCCCGTACGCCAGCCAAGAAACCTCTTTTGTTTTGTCCACGGCGTTTGAAACTGACTTTATAAAGAACATCGCCTCTACCCTGTGTATATATCCCGTTGCGTGAACAGACTGTAAAATAAACTGAATGAAATGTAATAATGAAATAATAGCCGTGGCTCTGTTCTGCTTTATTGATAAAATCCGGTCGTAAATGGAGTAGCTGGCATTTCTTTCGCCATTAATCTGAAACAAAATAAGAGGGTTCTTGGCTGGTTTACGGGCAACCGTGAATTTTGCAATGCGTATGATGGCTTTTATCATTTGCTATTACAACGTTCTGATTAAATACATCAGTTTGCGTCACGGACTAGATGGATTCTTTATTAATATATAAAATTATAAATTGACGACACTGGTACTTAGCAGACTTTGAAAAGCTGTCAAAATAAGGGTTGACCCTTCTTTTATTCTTCCATTTACAGATGTTCTCGAATGGTAAACCGTCGACGTCGCCCAAAGCACGTCATTACGGATCCTCCTGATCCATTAACTGTGCTTTTAGGCACCACAAACACCGGTCACCGTCCTCGTCGAACTCGTCGCTTGCGACGAAGGGCTCGACGAGCGAACTAACCCATAGACACAGCCCACTGAGTTTCTCGCCGGATCTTCTCAGTGGGTCGCGTTTCCGATCCGGTGGTAGATTCTGCGAAGCACTGCTCTTGCTAGGGTCAGTGTTAGAAACTCCGGTTTGAGCCCCGTGAGCTCACCTACAAACGTTAGGGTGAAGCTGAAATAGCCTCTCAAGACTATCAGCATAGGTAGGGGAAAAAAAACGATGTTCCTTCAAGGTGAAATTTGTTTGAGAATGTACCCACATAGCCATCGAACATAGAAATGCATGGATGGATGTGCATGATAATGCAGATTTTGAAGTCTCGTGATCGATAGTGATACTTGTATCAGTCCTGGATTGTGAAGAGTACTTGGAATCAATTGAGCTATCATATCCTACTACACGGAGAGGCTACGCATGTCATTCTTAAAACAAGGTTTGAATAGAGTCCTAAACGGGACCGCTGTTCTTCTAGGATTACCAGTAAAGACCAAATGGGATGAACGTGACGCGATGTAACGATTGCAATAAAACATAGCTATTATGTTGAACACAGATAGAACAAGGTACACCCGTCCGTGCGAAGCTCAATAGCCTTATAATAGGCTACCAGCGAATAGCTAGGTAAAAAAAACAAGATCAAACTTAATTATAACTATAAAAGTGGCTGTACTGATACCTTAGAATTCATATCTCAATGTGGGTGGCGGCATTTGCGTTGTAGATGGTATGACGTCTATGTAAATTGTTCTGAGCAGAGTCGTACTTAGGGGCGTAGTATCTAAGATTTACGTGGGAACTTTCTATAGTATGAGAGATCAAAGAGAATAACGCTCAAAACGTATTCTAACTTATTCCCATCACCAAATTCCCTAATTACTTATAGTGTAACCATGCGTTTTGTTTTTTGTTCGCATCTCCTAACTGTAACTACTTGAGACCGTAGAACTTGTACCTCAAAGTGGGTGGCGCAGTTACGTTGTAGATCTCTATGGGATCCAGTAACCACTTAAAACCAGGTGGGCTGTGAACTAGTCCACTTATGTAAGCTATAAATTTAAAAAAAAAAAACTACTAGGTTTCCTTAATACTCAATTTGAGAATCGCAGATAGACTGCGAGTATTGACGTTTCATCGTCCCCCACAGGGGAAATACTTTGTGCGCATACGCGAAATAGCACCTACTGTTGTGAGCGTAGGTAGATTGAAAACGTCTGGAGTGTTCCATCAACGTATCTAGTATGCTTATGTACATATATTCATCGAGCACATGATTAAAACTTAAATTAGCCTCGCGTAGAATTACAGACTGCTAAGCTGATGGAAAAGCGATTGAAGTGGAAATTTGATTTCGATGCCATCACCGTTTCACAGCTTAAGGTCTAAGTGAAAGGTATTTCAGGATATTACGGTTTCATTTAGAACGTAGTGTTTATGGTTTTCTTGTTCGTAGATGGGTGGACTAGCTCACAGCCCACCTGGTGTTAAGTGGTTACTGGAGCCCATAGACATCTACAACATAAATAACCTCTCACCTTGAGATAAAGTTCTAAGGTCTCAGTATGATTACAACGGCTGCCCTGCACTTTAAACTGAGACGCATTACTGCTTCACGGCAGAAATAGGCGGGGTGGTGGTATCTACCCGTGCGGACTCACAAGAGGTCCTACCACCAGTAATTATATTACTGCTTCGGATATTTTTAATTATTTACGGTTTTTGTGATTACCTTAGTAGAATTAGTCAGTAGGTACCTAATCATATCGACGACTTGAGTGAATGTGAGAAACGTTATTGGTATTCTCTTAACAAATAAGTTAATTCAATCACATTCGTATTCTTTTTATAGCAATTTCTATATTGCTAATTGGTATTTTTTAGCTATCCAACTCCTATTGAAACTACCTAGTGGTGTGTGGCTAGAGATATTAATTTCTTAAGGAACAACTACCTACAGGTTTCAGGTTCCAAACATCCATCAGGTTTTCTAGCATCAAATTGCAACAATGTATTGCGATCAATACTATGGGCGTTGGTCTGTTTGAGTTCTAGAAATATCCATTGCGTGCGTCTAGGGTGTGGCTGCATGATACTCATTACTTAGAGGTATGATAGCCTAGCTCGAATATATTAAAACCGATTGTGTAGTCTACAAATACCTGTTGAAAAATAAAACTATTACTATTTTCTATATTATATTTTCATTATTTGGTTATTTAGGAATTTCGATCATTGGACGAAATAATTTAAACGAGCAGACGAGCTCACTGCCCACGCGATCTTGGTCGTTACCGGGGCTCATAGATATCACAAAACGAATGCTATAAAAACTTCAAATAGGTACCTCAATTAAAATTTCAATTACGACTATATCTCGTGTTGTTGTTAATACATTATTTCAAACGCGTAGAATACTTTACAGTTTTCGTGGTCATACTTATGGTACCAAAGTTTGAAATTTTTATTTATTAACGTCTGCCCCACCCTTCGATCCTGAATACTCGGCTGATTCGCGGAAGAAACAAGTAGGACATTCGTACTTACGCAAGCAGATCTCAGAATCACACTCTACGTTTGTGGCATGATTGAAGGTGTTAAAATAAATCAGATGCGCAGCTTTTTTATTTATTTCTAATTTTTTTTTTATTAAAAATTGTATTCACTCGTAAATGTAGATATAAGGATTGCTCTCGACCAAAGCGATGTCTTTCTCGAGCTGCTTGAGTTCTTGTTCCATTTTTGTTTTGCGTAAAATTTTCGGTATCGTATCGGTCAGCATCGGCAACTGAAGAAACGCTTTTTGCATCAGCTCCCAGTTGTTCTTCAAATCCTGAACAATAATAAATAGTGAATAAATAAATAAAGGGTGCACTCTTATCACGTCGTATTTTTTCGTTGGCAGTCGATCATTAAAAAATATATAATACTAGCTGAACCCGCCCGCTTCACTGCACATTTAGAATTAACCTGATTATTTACTGTCTTTATTATTAGGGAGTCCAACAATCATATAAATATTAGCCTATCCATTAAGTACATGTATTTTTAGCATGGATACCAAGCTTAAAGTCAATCGGATGCATGGTTCAGTAGTTATAACGGAACATCCGTAAAAACCACTGTAGATTTGTATATCAGTATTTATAGATATAGATAGTATACAAAATACATAATATACAAAATTCTGGCAGACTTGAAAGAGGTCCGAAACGCAACAATCTTTGCCGTTGACCTCATCCTTGCGTCGTTCTCTTCATTACTGAGGGTCGTGACTCTCTCGCTGCATCAATCTCTCTTGTATGATTGTTCTCCATCTGACAGTTGCCGTTGACAATTAAATATAATCTATAAATTTTCATCGCCTTCCCATAAATTGTCAAGAGGTCAGTGTTGGACAGCCGTAATAATACCATCAAGTCTTATGTTCGAACTCGTGTTTCGGAACAGAAATTAGTTTTTATTATAATACAAATACTATAGGTAGGTATTCATTCAATTGGTTCTAGCAACAATTTTTAGCTCTTCTAAATTCCGAATATATCAATATTGAAAGAAACCATAAACACGGACAGACTGAAGGTAGAATGTGAGGAACAGACATATACATATTATATCGACATTTTTAAAACTTTCCAGGAGAGCCATTTAAAGTATAAAATTTGGATAAATATCATGAAAAAAAAACTTCTTCAGCTAATTGAGTGAAGCAAACTTAATTGAAGTTTTTATGTTTTTTAATTTTTTAATGCTTAGATGGGTGGACGAGCTCACAGCCCACTTGGTGTTAAGTGGTTACTGGAGCCCATAGACATTCACAACGTAAATGCGCCACCCACCTTGAGATATAAGTTCTAAGATCTCAAGTATAGTTACAACGGCTGCCCCACCCTTCAAACCGAAACGCATTACTGCTTCACGGCAGAAATAATTTAAAACATCGGACTATTGATGTTATTGCAAAATAAAACGCATCTTTAGTTACAAAAATATATGTCGCGTATTAAGCGAAATGTCGCTTAAACCAAATAGGTTTTCACCTCTCGATATGTATGTATGTCGACTATCTTTTTAGTCCGTTTTTGCCGCTTCCTCTTTGTGTCACTAATATAGTGTACACGATTTGTATATACCGAGGTAAGAACCCGTTAAATTATAATATTATAGAATTTTCATAATGTGGATGATCTCAAAAGTTTAATGCAATTCGTAGTGGTACCTATTCGCTTTAAGTATATTTCCAGTCTAGTCAAGCAGCAAAGAAACTGCGAAGAAATTTCACAAAGAAATTTAAATTTATTAACATTTACATTAACACGAAAATGAGTAAAAACGTCCTTGTCAGGTCTTAATTTTGGTTAGGATTGTCTTGGTCGTCACGGCTTTAAATAGCAATAAATTCGATTTATATACACATTAGATTTTTAATGAAGAAAAATACCATCAAGATAAGCGAGTGCATATGAAAATATAAAGTCATCATTACTTGTTATCATCAGTGTCGTTACTGGAACGAACGAGAGTAATTCTCAGTAAAGAACGCCCAAGTTTTCGGTGTAGAGTTTCAATAAAGGATGCAGAACAAACAACGTGCAATGTATATGCACATATTTACAGCTTACTGTTTTGAAAGTATGTATTTTTTTATTTTTTTTATTTATTGCTTAGATGTGTGGACGAGCTCACAGCCCACCTGGTGTTAAGTGGTTACTGGAGCCCATAGACATCTACAGCGTAAATGCGCCACCTTGAGATATAAGTTCTAAGATCTCAGTATAGTTACAACGGCTGCCCCACCCTTCAAACCGAAACGCATTATTGCTTCACGGCAGAAATAGGCGGGGCGGTGGTACCTACCCGTGCGGACTCACAAGAGGTCCTACCACCAGTATGTACTTCTGAACTGAATTTTACCTATATTACCGTTCACTGTGTTTTAGTAAAACGAATTTTTATTTATCGACTGTTATGCTATTTTGTGCTCGTATTTATAAAATCCCAAAAGCAAGACTTAGTTAATTTTACGGCTATTTAGAGACCATGGTAAAATTCTCGTTTGTGTGAGGTATAACGATAGTCCTACCCTTCGAACCGCTACACCTACTTTGTGGTAAAAATAGAATGGACCACGGTGCCGTCTTAGGGCGTACTGCCAGTGAGGCTTTTATATTTTTGACTCCTTTACGAAAATTGTTCGTGAGTTCATCTTAATTCTGGCGCACACCATTCCTTAATGAGATTGGTCTGTTGGGTATTATAACAAAATGTTGCTGCGGTAAAAAAAAAATATATTGATGCGTGGACGATCTCACGGCCCACCTGATCTTAAGTGGTTACCGGAGCCCATAAGCATTTACAATGTAAATGCGCCACCCAACTTGAGACATGAGTTCTAAGGTTTTAAAAGTACAACGGCTGCCCCGCCCTTCAAACCGAAACGCATTACTGCTTCACGGCATAAATAGGCAGGGTGGTGGTACCTACCCGTGCGGACTCACAAGAGGTCCTACCACTAATAATTACGCAAATTATAATTTTGCGGGTTTGATTTTTATTACACGATGTTATTGTTTCATCGTGGAAGTCAATCGTTAACATGTGTTATGTACGTAGGTATTTCATTAGAAAAATTGGTACCCGCCTGCGGGATTTAAACACCGTTGCATCGCTAGATAGAAATGCACCGAACGTCTGATCCTTTAAGCCACGACGACTTTAAAATACTTTTATATGTTATATAATTAAACTGCTGTCATGGCTAAGCTCGCAGAGAAGTTTTTAAATCTGAAATCTTATCGATAACTTTATGATTTAACTCAGCAATATTATCTTTTTCTGTTTTCTAATTATTATTTAATGTGGTTTACCATAGACACTGAATTATTGCAAACCGAATATCAATGGCGGTTCTATTTAAGCCTCTCGCTCTTTTGATCGATTAAGTAACATTCTATTAAGATACCTTCAACAGCTTCTGCCGTTCCTCCTCGCTGATAAGCTTGCACAAGCTCTCCTTGTTCTGATCAGCGAGCCTGATCTCTTCGAGAGCCTTCTGGATTTTTCTGTTACGCCTTACTAAATATTCTGGAACTCGACCAAAATCCGGTCTGAGGCAATACTCGGGGACTTCGCCTGAACCCTTAATTTTCTTGATGTGCCCATCTCTCGTGTCAACTAGCCTGTTGAATAGAAATTATGGAAGCGTATTAATCTTCCAGAAAATGAACACATGGTTATTGAAATAAATCAAAATACAATAGTATTAGCATTTTTAAGTGAAAAATGTTGGATAATAGGCTACTCCGGTAAAACATCTTTTAGCCAACTCTGGTATATTAATAGGCAGTAAAAACTGCATGCAACAACAAGGGGTGTCTCGATTAAGGGCTTCAGATTCCTTATGTTTATCACTGCTATAAAATTGGAGCAATAATAATCAATAAGGGTTGTAGCAATTTGCTGAATCCCTTCTATAGTAAGGTTTATCTGTTTTAGCGAATTTTGATTTAAGGAAATAGTAGCACCAGAGGCCATTAATCTATTGTTTTTTAAATTTGCTATGTTTCTAACTGAACATAACGTGTGAATATCAATCGAAAGCCCGTTTGCTGTATCTAATCGTCGTGGCGTAAAGGATAAAATACCGAGTATACTCGTGTATGGCCTGACGACCGCCAGTCCGGCGTCCCGAGGGGGAGGGTGATGGGAGAGATGTGCTCCGCACTAAACGCTTCACTTTCCCCCCTTTGCCTTGTCATGAGTTCTGTCTCATGCGAGGTTTGGACGTTGGTTGTTGAGCGACAGGAGGTTTTAGTCAGTTCGACTCTGACATACCCCGCCTAGTATCCCCAGAAAAGGGCGGAAGTCCGGCGATTTCCTCCTGAACAAAAAAAAAAAAATTCCGATATCAAAATGCCGAAACTAATGTTACTAATGTGTACTAATTTTTCTAAGGAAATTCGACCTTAAAAACAGTTTCTCGAACGACTTCCATGATTAAAGATTAAAATCGCAAGACTAAAGAAAAATAAAAACGGCAAAAACACATAATTTTGCAATGCCCTTATAAAATACAACTTAAACATTGACTTCGGCATTCATGTGATATATAGTTTATAGCTTCCGATAATCATTTAACACCTGGACAGAGGGCGCGTTCACCTGTCTATGCGAGTTAAAAAAAAAATGTTACCTACCAACTATGTAGGTTTGCGGCTCCACTTGCAAAGTTGAACCGTGTATAAATTCTACTTAAAACTGAGAATTATTCTTAGCCGTTTCAGAATTTCCGTGTATCGTCATCATCATCATCATAATCATCAACAGCCCACAGTCGTCCACTGCTGGACATAGGCCTCTCCCAATCTACACCACTAAGCCCGGTCTGCGGCTCTCCTCATCCACTTCTTGCCGGCCACCGTGCGGAGGTCATCACACCATCTAGCCAGGGGGCGTGGGAACGTTACGTTTTCCGCTGCGCGGTCTCCACTCGAGCACCAGTCTGCTCCAGCGATCGTCAGTCCTACGGCATATATGGCCAGCCCACTGCCACTTCAGCTTGCTGACTCTTTGAGCTATGTCGACGACTTTAGTTCTTTGTCAAATAATCTCATTCCGGATTTTATCCTTCAGAGAAACTCCGAGCATGGCTCTTTCCATGGCTCGCTGAGCGACTTTGAGCTGACGGACCAACCGTCATGTGAGTGTCGTATGTCTTTGGTATTCATTACATGTTATACATAGCACCAAGTACAATGTAAATACATTTACAAGTTATGAAAAAAAAAAAGTCGATGGAAGCACAAAATTATTATTTTTACTTTCGCGCTTTTAAAGGCCGGAAAAGCTATTTTTAAACTGTACCTTTAACACAGGCTAGAGGTTAAACTTTTTATTTCATTTGTAATACATTCGTTAAAATCACTTTTAAGACTAAAGTAAATTTTCAGAGTATTCGTGCTTTATGGAGATTTGTGCTCTCTTCGGATAAGGTGTAGATGAGAATGTGATGGCGCCAGCCCTGATAATTCTAGGAATAGTTACAAAATATGTACACCACATTAGGAGCAATTGTTAATTTAGTTATAACCCAACAACTACGCACCGTGGCTCCACCGGTTTGGCTTTAGTTTTTATAGCTTTCTTAATATTCAGAATTTTGAAGTTCTTCTGCGGTTTCTCCTCTTTTTTCCCGGGTGGCGGTCTTCTCGGCACGGGAGGAAGATTGCCACCGACGCACTGGTGATCTGTGCATTTAACAGGCTGCCCAATGCCTTCTCCCTTTTTGAGGAATTGTTCTGGAGGCTTAACCGGAGTCTCAGCATAGCCGAACGTACGACGGAGCTTCGGTTTCTTTGTCTCTTTTAACTCTTTCTCTAATTTTGATTCGTACCTGGTAGCATAAAATTTTAATTTAATAGTCATCATAAGAAATGATTATTTCTACAATGTAAAATAAAATAATTATTATGACCCACAAAGGAGCCTCTGGGTCTGCGGAGGGACTTCGGTTCCCTCTGTATTTTGTACCGTATGTTCCACGGGGAGTGCTCTGAGGAATTGTTCGTGATGATACCAGCATCTCGTTTTTACCATCGCACCGCCCGCCACCGGAGTAGAGTTCATCCATACTACCTGGAGCCACTGCGGTCATCCACAGTGCGTTTCCAGAGATCTTTTTTACCACGTACCATCCGGCTATGGAATGAGCTCCCCTCCACGGTGTTTCCCGAGCGCTATGACATGTCCTTCTTCAAACGAGGCTTATGGAGAGTATTAAGCGGTAGGCAGCGGCTTGGCTCTGCCCCTGGCATTGCTGAAGTCCATGGGCGACGGTAACCACTCACCATCAGGTGGGCCGTATGCCCGTCTGCCTACAAAGGCAATAAAAAAAAAAAAGGATAATAGATTAAGAGCAATAAACTTTATATAATAAGTAATAAGCTTTCATTATTGAAAGCTACTATTTTCAATTAAAAAAGTCCCTCGCAGTGTACCTAGTGCGTTATGCTTTTTTTGTAATTCGTGCTTCGTGGAAATAATCATGATGTTATCATCGCCATTCCACAAATGAAGCTTAATTAATTACTTTCCCCTGGAACTAAAGTCGCTATATCTACTGCTACGATTTCTAGAACATTGTCCATCATCGAACCATGATACCATTTAACCATGAAACCAGAAAAGCAGAAATGAAAATCCTTCCAAAGTGTTCCCGGAGTCAAGGTTAGATTATTTTTACTTACTTTTTTAAATAACTGTTACTCTTATTAGTACTCTTTTTTAATAAGTAATCTTTAGTTTATTTTATTATAAATTATCATTAAACAATAACGTATTTTTTAATTATAAAAATATAGCTTTTTTCTGCTCGTTACAGCGGTTCGAAAAAAATATTTAAGTGCCGTCTATCATCTGATTTATATTATTGGAGTTACAAAGTAAATTTTATGAGACAAAGGCATACAGTAAAGTACGATTTACTTAATTTTAATTTGCCTACGGATCATTAAAAAAACATCGTTACAAACTACATATTCCTACAGTTTATTTATGTGTAGAAATATTTTAACTAAACAAATTTTAACATAAGCTGCAACGAGTCAACAAAGTGATGCAAATTTGAATGCCAAACGGGGTTACAACTGTTTATATTAAAACATAAAACTTTCCATGAACCGCCAAACATAAACCGCTTTAAAATACCACGAGATCGTGCTTTAAGCACGTCAAAACAAAACCATTCAAAATTCAGATAGGTCTAATTTTTTAACGAGCACGATTTCTTTGTTCTCGACCACACCCATCGTCATATAGCTTGTTGTTATGTATAGAATCGTTCTGTCGGGGCGACACGTCTCGCCACCCCAGATTTATTGATCCCGACGATCGGTGATGGTTTCCCGGGCCGAGCGTCGCCGTTGCTATATTGATTTCATCCCCAGGTATCTTTCTAGACGTTACCATGGCAGCCGCCCCCTAGTTAATTCGGGGTTTGGCGAGACGCCTCATATACCTAATATGGTTATGTTTAAAAAGCGGCTAGACGTTAAGTGTAGCTATACTTGTGCATTTCAGGATCCGTTGTTAGTTATGGTTCGATTTACAGCTTATTCTCTTGAGAAATGTCAGTGTTTATTTATTTAATGCTCTATAGAAATGCTGTGAAACAGCTTAACGAGTAATATGTAGTAATTGGAGTCTAAAGATATCATAAAATGAATACCGAGAACCGCTTGCATACATGAGATTAAAGTCTCATTTATAATGTATAAAAGTTGTTCCGCCTTTCAATCCAGATCGTATGCCCTGAATAGGCAAGATGGTGGTTCCTATTCGCCGGACTTACAATACATCATACCACAAGTAGAACGTCAAGGATGCCACGGTTTGAATAGTATTGGAACAACCCATATCCTAAACTTCGAACTGAAACGTGCAACCTTTTTGGGATATTGTGGGATAAATATACCAATCAGTGGGGACTCACAAAACGTCCTAACTTAAGCAATGTTCATTTTATTGTTACGATGCTTTTGACAAAAAACTTGCATAAATCGTAATTTCGAACTCTGTCACAATTGATCACTATCAAACTGAAACGGCTCAATTTTACTAGTTTTAATTTCAGATCGGTTGAGCTTAATGGAAAATGTAAAATCAAAAAAATGCCAAATGCAAAGTTAAGCTATTACGTGCCTTGAAGTACGTACATTCGAAAAGTATAAAAATTCACATAAAATCCTTTTTAATTTACCTACTAAAAGACGTGTCATTTTCCGGTAATGAAAAACTGTAAATTTTCATAAGGCTTTTGAAGGTGCAGTTGTTTTGTGCATCAAAGAACGACAAACAAATACCTACATTTCATAGATCACAAAAAATTTTAAACGATATTATTATGGCCCGATTAGTTTTGCGATTCAGTCTATTTCCTGTATTTAATGAGATAACGACGATAATGCAAGAAACAGTAGACAGTAATGTCTAAATACCAATCAGTCCTGGTGGATTTATTTAATCTATTATGCGTTATTGAATTCTACTAGTTCTAATTCGACTCCGACTCGAAGGAAGATGTATTCGCGTACCAGCTGTCTCTAAGCTATTAGGCCTCCCTCGGAGGCAGTCGAATAATTGTTAGCAACCTCCTCTCGGCTGAAGCCCCGTGTTCGCCGGAGAAGCTAGGAGGCTGAAAAGCCTTCGGGGTATCAGCAAACCCCAGAATAGAAATCCCAGAAATAATAAGGAAAAATGAGGTTGGAGTTTTAACCATATTATCTACATGAGGGCTTGTGAACCTAGCATACTACGAGTAAAAAGACGAGTAAAAAGATTTCATCTAGAATCGGCTGTAATTATCAGCAACTTAATATTTTAAGCAACATAAATAATAACAACTTGTAAACTACCTGGGTGTCTTTGGAGGCTCAGGCGGAGGCTTATCGAGGATTGTATAAATAACTTCGTTATGGTGTACTATTTCTACCAAGGACATACTAAAATATAGAAATAATCTATAAAAACCTCTGACTGGGGAAGTTAATCAACAAAACTATATTGCGTCGTCATAGAAACTGTCATGTAGTAGTTATAACTTATGGTGATCGTTACGAAATCTATACGGAATTTGAGTTAAGAGTGAATTTAACCATTTTGTCATAGATAGCTGAAATCAAGCAATATAAAACAGAAACATAGATTCTCTGATAAAAATATATATACTTTAAATTATTGTAATACTAACATATAGGGCGTTAACGTTTTTTGAATTTAGCGCTATTTCAGCGTTCTATCATTGGTCGGGCTTGTTCGTACTCCTTCGGATAATCAATATCACAGCTTTGTAAAATTTTGTTCTGGCAATACAATGTCTACCTTTGTCAGCTTAAAGTCAAAACAAATGTCATTTATTTTACTTTTTGCGGATATTTTTAGATATTTTACTTATTTTTCCATGTACTCTCGTGAATAAGGGTTGTATAATATATTGCAACTAAAAAAAAACATGTTGGGAGGCTGTCTGAAAGGTGGCATTGACAAGTGTAATTTGTATAGAGTTGCCGGTGTCCTCAATAGGCGGTTTTCGAGCCGCTTAGATGCATTGGACTACGAAGAAAAATTAGAAGATTGCTTGTCAGTACTACCATCCAAAGCAAAGGTGGTAATATGCGGCGGGGGTGTAATGGGGGCGGCTGTCGCGTACCACCTGGCCAACCGGGGGTGGGGTGACAGAACCGTAGTCGTCGAGAAAGAAAAGTAAGTACCTATGCATCTCCCTCTGAACCTAGCCAGTCGCTTGCGGATTCCATGTCCGCGCAGCTTCAGTTCAATAACCTAGGAAGTAATTAGATATAGCTAGCACTAGCTTCCTATGATGCAGTAGATCAATAAATATGCAGGCAAAGCTCAGAAGGGCTTCAGCCTCCATGGCTGGAGGTCCTCTCCACATTTTAGTTTAATACTTGAGTTCTAAATTTCAAAGTGAAATAGTAGATTATTTTAAAGTATTTTAATTTAGTTTAATCTTCTTATATTGTGAAGGTAAGTAAAGATTTTCGTTATTTTTTCATTTATGTTGTATCTCCGCCCTTTGTAGTCTCCAATTATTGATTTTTGCTCAACTTTGTTTAATTTTGTCATAAGATATATAGAAAAGCTTGGGATTGATTTTAACAAACCTTTTTAAGACCTTTCTCATATCCTCCAATTACCCACTTTTTTGTTCTTTGTTGAGTTTTTATATTTTTTTTATTTAAAATTCCTAGAATTTTTTTCTTTAGTATACCTCAAAAACATTATGTAATCCATGTATTTTCTGATCTTCCACTTTAAAAAATATGAGGATGGGTGTGGTCAATGCAACATTATATTGATTTTTATACTACACATTTTTAAATTTGTTGTACACAAGTGACAGTTATTAAATATTGTTTTATATTGTTTTAGAGTGGGTGCAGGGAGTCGCTGGCATTCATCAGGCCTTGTTGGAGCATTCAAGCCAACACTTGCTCAGGTGAGGCTTGCCCAGTCCTCAATTAGGCTTCTTAAGGAGCTTGAGGCTCGTGGTAGGCCCACAGGGTGGAAACAATGTGGTTCACTATTATTGGCAAGAACAAGAGACCGCATGACTGTTTACAGAAGAATGAAAAGTCAGTCTGTGTAAGTACAGTTTAAAGTATACTACAAGCCTTTGTTATCTACCTACATGAATCAATTTATTAAACCTGCCTATAGATCGTGGAGCATAGATTGTGACTTAGTTACACCAAAGAAATGTCATGAATTATTTCCAATGCTGAATGTTGAAGATGTGCTTGGAGGCCTGTGGATTCCAGGTGATGGTGTAGGAGACCCGCATTTGCTCTGTATGTCTCTTATGAGAGAAGCAACTGATAAAGGTGAGAAAACATTTTTTTTTATAATTTTTATGGAATTAAATATGAATAGTTATTTGAATATTGAAATTTATGTACGTACTTTAGAAAAGTTTAATTTTAGGTGTGGGTGTGATGGAAGATTGTTCTGTGACAGCTGTGCTATCGAAAGACGACAAAGTGTCTGGAGTGGAAACTACAAATGGTGCAATCGAGTGTGATTACTTTATCAACTGTGCGGGCTTTTGGGCTAGACAGGTAGGTGGTGAAACAGTGCAATAATTCATATTTAGATGTCAACAATTGAAATAAATTGTTTTTTTTGTAACCAGGTCGGACAGTTGGCACGACCGCAGGTGAAAGTACCCTTACTACCATGTGAACATTACTATCTGCATACCAAGCCCATTGATAATCTTGATCCAATGACTCCAGGTAAAATATAATTTGAACAGTAGTAGAAAATATCAAACATTAAATCTTAAATAGCTTATTATTAAGTTAATGTACATACTGGATTCATCTTATATATTTTTCAGTCATCCGAGACCCAGATGGTTATATATATCTTCGAGAAAGAGATGGATGCATTTTAGCAGGTGGATTCGAACCAATTGCGAAACCTGTTTATGAGGAAGAAAGTATGTTTAAGATGATGTTTTTGTTTATTATAATAAATAAAGAGAAAATACCCTTACCCCTTCCTGGCTATAAAAATATGCTTTTCCAATAATAACACAGATAGTAAATGTTGTAGTTAATTAATGTAAGTTAAATATGTTTTATTGTAAGATTATGTATGTCTTATATATTATTCATGTCCCATCACTCTTGTATTTTCCCAAAATAAAGGTATCCCAGTTTTTTTTAATCCCTAATTCCTAGAAATTTCAATTTTACTTTCAAGAATCCCTTTTAATTTTATTTTTCCTTACTTCCTTAATTAGTCGAGAACGCGTCACAACGTTGTTTGCCCGAAGACTGGGATCACTTCCACGTGTTGCTGCAGGAGTTGCTGCAACGGGTGCCCGGTCTGAACCAGGCCGTGCTCCACAAGCTGTGCAATGGACTAGAGGCATTCTCTCCTGACTGCAAGTGGATCGTTGGAGAAGCACCAGAGGTAAGTGATTAGTTAGTATATTTTAGCTTTTCCTATAACAGCGGTCGGGGAACTTTTTAATTATTACCCCAAAATACTTTTGTGTAAGTTGATATTACCCCATGGGGAAGAACAAAAAAAATACTAAATTGCTTTTTTTTAGTATCTTTCATATTATAAGCCCCCGTGATCATTTTGAAAAGAAAACAATAACTAAAAATTTAACGATTCTAAAGAAGTTTCACTTCAATATTATATACTTTTTACTCACGAAAGTTTCATTTTTACCCCCCAAACTTTCATTTTACCCCATTTGGGGTAATTTACCCCGGTTCCTCGACCGCTGCCCTAGAAATATCGACAGGAAAATTTTAAACAAATATACATTATGAGTACCCTAAAATGATAAGTCATGTAAAATGAACACCCCTAAGCCACGAGATATAAATACAGGTTACTCTCTAAAATGTAACCCATCTAATGTCCATGAAAACGTCACGTAATGTGTGACGTCACAAGCTAGGTCTCCATTAGCATGGAGCTCTCAAATCAAGCCAACGCTTAAAGATCTTCTAGCTTGATCCGCCCAGATACTGGTGTTGCCAATAATGTTAGGCAGAGCTTACATTATCTCGTCCTTGAAGTACTAGATACTTTACCTTCAATATTCCACTAGTTAAATCGATTTGAAATTTCGAAATTATTTTCTTGCTTATTTTTGTGCACAAGCTCACGGCCCACCTGGCGCTTAGTGGTTACCGAAGCTCATAAGAATCCACAATGTAAATACAGTCACTCCTCATCAGACATAACTCTCAGTTTTGTAGTCACAACGGTCGCCCCGTGGCAGAAATAGGCAGGGTGCTGGTACCTACCCGTGTGAGCCTTCACAGCCCTACCACCAGTAATTACGCAAATTATAATATTTACGGACTTGATTATTATTAGTCGTTCGTGACTATTTGTTAAGTAGTAGGTACTTAGGTCACTAGGTGGGTATTTTAATAGAGAAATTGGTAGCTATGGAATGTGGGATTCGAACACCAACCAACACAGTCGCATCGCTCGATACGAATTCGTTTTCTCCTTTAGACGACGACGCCTTAAAAACTTTATAGCTTGATTGCTTGAAGCATTCCTTCAAAATACGATGAATAAACCCCCCAATCGTGAGAATAATTTGATAGAGAGACAGCAAAAAAAAACCGTTGTGTCTTTTAAACTACATAATTGTACTAGCTTTTTATCAAATGGAAATATTGAAATTTTTAAATGTAACGCCAATGAAACAATGCCATTTCAAAAATTACACAATATTTTGACAACAAATAAAATAAGATATTGAATAGAAGTTTTCCCTTCTTGGTTATCGTCAAAAGAAATCGAAATCGTTTTATCACAATGTACGTTTTTTTTTTGTAACCGAACAAGAAATATTAAAACTAAATATAAGTCTGTGCAAAAGTTTTTCTTTTTATTACTTCACTTTGTTACACAATTATTCGATATGAAAACGGGCTTCGAAGTGTTTCCGAATGAAACGAGGCTTAATTGAACCAAAAAGCGCATCCACTTGATGTTTAAAACAGTTTTTTGGTTGTTAAGTTCCATTTTATTTGTAGACAAGCGGCAACATTTTCTTTAATTTAAATAAATACTTAGAAGAGATAGAAGTCCAAAGTCCAAGATCGAGTATGAAGACGAATAGTGCCGTTGATGGCCCGAAATTCCGAATTTTAGCTTTATTAATGCTAAATTCGGTCTTTCGGGCATATCAAAGGCACCGGCAAAACATCGTCGGAACATTCACCAGCAACCACGGAGAGCTACGGTTGAAGACGGGAGTATTTCTAGCAAGAACCGTCTAATATAGTTTTTCGTTTGACATTAAACGCTTAGAATTGATTTCCGAAGAAGCCCGAACGTGTCCCCCATTTAACGCATGTACGGTTCAAGGATTAAGGATCTGAGAAGAGCGAAACAGCAAAATGGAAAACTACCCTTAAGAAAATCTTCTCTTAAATCATAGAAGTTAATTTTCTTGTGCGCTTACCAACTATGCGCTCGCGCATCTTCGAGTCCAGCTCAAGCTTGAACAGCGGCTTAGGAAAATGTATGGGCGTGTCTGAAATTTAACTTAACAACAAGACTTGATGAATAAAAAAAAACTATTGATAAAATAGCAAAAAAACCCTTTTTGATCTATATTTATTTATTTTAAACATCGTTTTAATAGGTTCTAGTAGGCTGTTTAATAAAACAACGCTAATATCATAGTACACGGTTTTTTACTAGTGGTAGGAGCTCTTGTGAGTCCGCACGGGTAGGTACCACCACTCTGGCCTATTTTTGCCGTGAAGCAGTAATGCGTTTCAGTTTGGAGGCTGGGGCAGCCGTTGTAACTATACTGAGACCTTAGAACTCATATCTCAAGGTGGGTGGCGGTATTTACGTTGTAGATGTCTATGGGCTCCAGTAACCACTTAACACCAGGTTGGCTGTGAGCTCGTCCCACCCATCTATGCAATAAAAAATAAAAAAACACACGAAGGCTTATGAATCAGATTTACACAAAAGAATCTTAAAATAGAAATTAAGTTCAGTGCAACAAAATCCCTTTGGATTTCTCGTTGTAACACGTTTTAGATGACGCTTACATTGTTGAAGGAAAGTAATTTAAATAAATGAATAGTAAGTTATTGGGAGCAAATCACGCACCGTTATCCGACCCCAATCTAGGGTTCCCTGTGTTATGGCTACCAGAAACCGACTAACATATTAATATACGTTTAAATATATACATACACTAGCTGTACCCGTCCGCTTCGCTGGGCATTTAAAATTAACATTATTATTTCTCACCCCCACAAAGATTCTCATCATTAACGCCCCCGCAACTGGTGTAGGGAGTCCAACACTCGTATAAATATTAGCCTATCCATTAAGTACATATATTTTCTACATGGATATCAAGTTTCAAGTCAATCGGATGGACGATTCAGTAGTTGTAACGGAACATCCGTAAAAACCATTTTAGATTTATATATTAGTATATATAAACAACGCCCAGGCAAAGAGCAATCAAACCTGTACATCACACGAATGTTTGCCCAATGTGGGAACGGAACTCATGACCCTCGGCGCAATAGTTAAAGGAGCTAGCTTTTGAACCACCAAGTCGGTCAGTTTGCATCGTGAAAAAGACTTTGCGAAGTCTAAGAAACCCTTAACATGTTTTTTTGTATGTCGTCTCTGCAATTTTCACTGTATACTTTGATCTGAATGTAAAAGGCGTGACGCACGCCGAAGATACTATAATATTC
Source organism: Bombyx mori (assembly GCF_030269925.1). Classification (NCBI taxonomy): domain Eukaryota; kingdom Metazoa; phylum Arthropoda; class Insecta; order Lepidoptera; family Bombycidae; genus Bombyx; species Bombyx mori. Next base: position 2,546,172 of record NC_085107.1, on the reverse strand, counting down.
TATCTTAACATACAATATCGTTCGCAAAACATTTTGTATGAACTATCACGCATGGTTGAGATAATAAATATTTGATAGTTCATACAAAATGTAAAGCGAGCGATATTGTATGTTAAAATAAAATATTATAGTATCTTCGCCGTGTGTTACGCCGTTAAGCATCGAGAATGATATCTCATACTACTTGGAACAAAAAAATATTTTATAACATAAGTACTTACATAGTTTATAAGTTAAATGTTGTATATAGTAATTGAATAATTATTATTAAGGATTATTGGCAAATTGTACACATCAGAAAGAAGCATAGTTTTGGTTAGAATATGTCGCGGCTGCTAATATAGAACATTTGATAAATAATTAATGATAATCGCTACAGAACACAAAGGTAAAAAAAACCTAAATATACCTATTACCTTCTACAAGAGACGTAATATTATTCAATAGAAAATAGTTATTTTAATTTAAACCGAATTGATGTATAAAAAAGAAGTGAGAATTTTTTCAAAATGAAGCCAATTGATAGTATTTTTGATGAAGAGAAATGATTCATTTTGAAAAAAAATGCTTTAATCCTACTTTCACTTCGGAATGTATAATTAAACTTGTAGAAAAAAGTCGTGCACAGGTAGTAATTGCGTCATTTTAATTTATAATCTCTTCAATTGTCCGATGAAAATATTACAATAATATTAATAATTATCATCATTGTATTGTTCTTTATAATGTGCTTAGTTTTATAAAATATATACCTATTGGTTTTTGCAAGCTCTAATAGTTGGAATTCTAGTTGTTTCCGCTTCTGTCTCGCTCTGGCCATCACGGTTTCGAACATTTCTGCTGATTCGTTGTTTGTTTGTAAGACGACAACTCGGTGGGAACATTATAATACCATTTATGATGTGTACGTACTTTCTTTTTCAACGTGGACGCGCGGAGTCTACTTGTCTCGTATATTTAAAGAACTTTTTTGTTAAAAAAAACAAAGTTTTTGTCAAAGATTTTTCGTATAATAATTAATCTGCCATATTCGACTTCGGATTCGATTGTGTCGGTCCACCTCTTGCGTCGTCTCCGTATGGGTTTTAGGCCACCACGTGGTGTGAGTACCAATGAAATAAATCATAAAAATCCAGAGGAAATCTCAGATACTCTAGTTTCAAACAGTCGCTCGGTGAAGGTGGTGATTTTTCCGATTTCGCTATCAGAACGCCGCTTTCAGATGTTGAACTACCACGTGGCGGCCGGCATGAAGACTGTGGGCATATCCGCTGCCGGTGGCGTCGCTGAGGCGACGGTTGACGAGATCATCGACGGCTACAGCAAGTACGATATGCATGAGTTGGGCGTCAATCGTTTCCTTGGACTGCACAACAACAAGAGATTCCTTAGAGACCGCGTTAAGGAGGTTCCAGGTTTGTAAATTAATATCTTAGAATAGGATCTTAGGTATGATAATAGTAAATTCAGATAGTTTCTATTCCGTTTTGGAAAGTCGAGTAGCCCGCTGGGTTTCTCGGGATCTTCTCAGCGGGTCGCGATTCCGATCTGGTTGTAGATTCATTCGCGAAGCAGCTATTCTTCAGTTGTCCTTTGGAGGCGCTCAGGTTGCTGTTAGCTAATTCCACCTCTCCTGGCTGAGCCCTTGCTCAGCCCTTGCTCGCCCACCTGCCCTGGTGAAACTAGAAAGGGTCACTAGTAATCTTTCAATCATAAAAAAACTCGAGTTCTTTATAATTCACTATTATGTTCGGTGATTAGGGTGGGGTTGGGGTGCTAATACCGTAGTGATTCAGTAACACATTTGTGAATACGTGGAAAGAGCTTGCAGTTTTTATGGCCATACAGTGAAATATTTTACCTAATTACGTTCGTGAATTAGACAATAATAGTAAAGATATTGTACATTATCTATAGGCGTTCATTACGGCCTTCCGTATCCGTTCTACGAATTCGAGACTGGTCGTAACTTGCGCTTGTCTCCCATCTACCCGACACTGAGAGACAACGGAGCAGTCTTCGGTCAGGTTATGGGCTACGAGAGACCAACGTGGTTCGAGACCGTAGGTAAAGTATAATTAGTGTACACGATAGCCTTATAAAAACCAAATAACGTATATTGAAACTACTGAACTTAATCAGCATTAAGCTCACTACCAAGTTTTTAGCAACTACCCAGCAGAAGGTAATAGGAAAAAAAGAAGACCCTAGAGTAAACAAACGATATTTTTTTGCAAACCTAATCCAAATGTAATTGTCGTTTTGATCATTTCAAATAAATCTTTGACCCATAATGTAAAGCAAACAAAAAAAATACATCAATGTACTCGTTAGTGCAACATAAAAAACGGACGCCTTCGGTCCTTGAATACGATCGAATTGTCTTTCCGAATTAGAGAATGAGAGCGAGAAACCGCGTCCGTTCAAGATAGCGCACACGAGAACTTTCGGGAAGCCGCCCTGGTTCGACGCGGTGCAGCGTGAGTACTGGGCGTGCCGGGAGCGGGTCGGCCTCTCCGACTACTCCTCCTTCACCAAGATAGACATACAGGTAGGTAACATTGCGGTGGTAGATCCTGCGAAGCACGGCTCTTGCTAGGGTTAGTGTTAGCTACGTCGTCAGGCTTTAGCCCCGTGAGCTCACCTACTATTTGAGGTTACGCTGAAATAGTCTCTCAAGGTTCTTAGCTTAGGTAGGAAAAAAAAAACATCATTCCTGTTGTATTAGAAGTTTCACTTTAAAATATAAAAATCAATGCTAAATTCACAGCAAATTAATTTAAATAATAATTATAAATATTATTAACTTATAAAAAACGTTATACGTGCGCGCGCTGTATATAATAAAATTGCGCAATAATCGGTATTCCGACGCTCCGCACTTTATACTCATAATCGCACATAAAAGCACTTGAAATAAGACAACGTTTGAGTTTTTCATATGAATTTCTCGAAATTCGAAGATAAGGGAAATTAGCTATTTTATAAATACACAGTACTGTCCCCTATTAAGAAATGCTTACGGCCCTATGCAGTGGCGGAACATTTTATTGAATCCGAATATCATTGGGATTAATATATGAAAAAAATCGATATGAGCCAAGCCCCAGTTGAGATATTTCCAAGATTGAATCGAAAAAAATAAATCAATTCGTCTTACTAATCACGATTTCGATATTATTTTATATAGACGTTTTAATATGTAATACATTTTCAATATGTAAATGAATATGAAAGGTACTTTAGCAATACAGTACTAAAGTTATTAATTAATACTGAAAAGAACGATAAGAACTCGTGCATGCGCAATCGCAATTCGTATGGCGATTAAAATGTAAATACAATAAATTACGGCTTCACATGACCTATATCTAAGTCTGTTTAATTTTCATTTCATATTATAATGGCAATAGGCACCCGGACTTTAATAATAATAATAATATGGAAATTTCTAGTAATTTATATTACTTTTGATAATCTTCATTTATGACCTCAAATGGCCATGGCCTCAAATGACGTCACTCGTAATATTGTTGCCTTCGGTCGAACTCTGTAAAATTTGCGTGGAATTTTGCTGAATAAAACTATTTTACAACTCAAAAATAAAATTTCGTCGTAATTTTTTGTAACCATCATACATCTAGTAATGTTTATATAAACGGTAAGCAATAATTTAGTTACCAGACCACCAAAGATGTGTAAAGCTTTAGGCTAGACTCTTCATCTTTTTTATCATTTTCCTAACAGTCTCAAGGTCGCGAGGTGGTGGAACTCCTGCAGTATCTCTGTTCCAACGACGTGGACGTTCCCGTCGGGAGTATCATTCACACTGGAATGCAGAACGAGCGAGGGGGTTACGAGAATGACTGCAGCCTGGCTAGGATATCGGAGAACCAGTGAGGCTGTGTTTTTATTGTATCGTAAATGGATGGATGAGGTCAAGCCCTTTAGGTTACATACCACATAGGTGCCGCGTATACATTGAAATATCATTTCAATGTCTCGAGTTGTGTTGGGATAACGATTCTTCAAACGAGACCATTGTTTGTTCGCAACGTGACTAATTCTCGAGAAGGTTCTATGACTCCGCCTCAGACACCGCTCACTGAGTTTCTCGCCGGATCTTCTCAGTGGGTCGCGTTTCCGATCCGGTGGTAGATTCTGCGAAGCACGGCTCTTGCTAGGGTTCGTGTTAGCAACGTCATCAAGTTTGAGCCCCGTGAGCTCACCTATTAGTTAAGGCGACGCTGATATAGCCTCTCAAGGCTCTTAGCTTAGGTAGGAAAAAAATGAAGAATAGAAGTCAATTTTTAAACAACCAAAATTATTAATTTGGGTTTTTTATTTCTCTTACAATCATCGAAAAGGTTAATGTTTGATAACCCACACGTAAAGATAGACGTATTTAATTTTGTCTTGCAACAAATTTCGATTATGTACCTATTTATCAAGTTGAAATCTCGTCAGCGTCGTTGTGGCTTGGAACACGATGAAACGGAAATGTCACTTGAAAAGCGACACTAAAAAGAGACATCTATAGGATTTAGCATGAAAAAAATGAGATAGAGTATGTCGGCGTTACGCCAGGGTTTTCACACATGAGATTTATTACAATGAAAATACAATACAATTCTATAAAACGTTAACATTACTTGTTTATTACAAAAAGCCACGTCTTAGTTTTTACACAATTAGCCATTTTGTGATGATTGTAGCAACTACAACTTTTTTTATACAAACAAATATAATCACTGCGAAACAATTAACAAAATATTAATATATTAATATTCAATTATTTATACAGTAATTTGTGGTCTTCTTTGGACTTCTACAAATAATTCATGACAAAAATTAGCCAAATCGGTGAAGCCGTTTTCGAGTTTTAGCGAGACTAACGAACCGCAATTCATTTTTATATACATATGTATAGATAGTGGCGTTTGCGCCCATAAGCAGGTACTTCGGAAGATTTTCGCGTCTGCATTGTCTTTTTAATGCCCGTGTTCCGTTTTAGTTACATGATGATAGCTCCGACGATCCAGCAGACGCGCTGCAAGGTGTGGCTGAAGCGACACCTGCCCAGCAATGGTTCGGTGACCCTCTCCGACGTGACGTCGATGTACACCGCCATCTGCGTCATGGGTCCGTTCACGAGGAGTTTGCTCTCCGAACTGACCGACACTGACCTGTCGCCTTCGAACTTTCCGTTCTTCACGTTCAAGGAGATCGACGTCGGTCTGGCCAATGGGATTCGGGCGATGAATCTGACGCACACCGGAGAGCTGGGATATGTGCTCTATATACCTAACGAGGTGAGTGGGCTGGTAACACTGTTTTTTACCAAAAAGTGCAAATTAAAACCTCTATTCAACACTCAGAACACTTACAGAGCACTTTACGATTCATAGTTCACTTCTTGTTTCACTTCGAGTAAATCCGATTACTAATTTCGTGCCATCTCTGCAACGCTTTAATAGTCGATACGACATCTCTAGATTTATCAAGAACATTCTGGGCAAGTCGAGTAGTTTCGATGTGTGTTTCCGTTATCTGACAATAGATGGCGTTGTACATGTCAAGCGTTCTCGATGTTACTAGTTCGTTTGATATTCGTTTCTGCTGTTCGGCAATAGAGGGCGTTACTCTAACCGGCGTAACATACTTTTTCTGCCGTGGAACCGCACTCGCGGTGGCGTCGTTTATTTTGGATCAAGAAGGCTCACGAATCAGACGGGAGCTCAAAGAAACTGGTTTGTTTTTTAGTTTGCTCTCCACGTGTACAATCGCCTGATGACTGTGGGTGAGAAGTACGGGATAAGCCACGTCGGTTATTATGCGTCGCGTGCGCTACGCGTCGAAAAGTTCTTCGCTTTTTGGGGCCAGGATCTCGATACGATGACGACTCCTCTAGAATGTGGACGCACGTGGCGTGTTAAATTCGACGTGAGTACATTGGTTGAGTCGAATTGAATCGTAACTGACTGATTAATTTAAATTATAAGTTTAAACATTATTATGGTTCTATTGTCAAAGAATATTATAATTCTATAATCAAAGATTTAGCCAAGAATAGACTACGAAAGATAAACAATATTAATCTATTCTCAATTTGAGCACAGACTTTAAACAATAACAAAAGTTTGACAATAAACGAAGCGTATTTAAGTGTGTGTTATGTTTCTTTTATTGATTCAATGAATTTTTAAGGCATAATTAAAAAAAAATATTAACCTTCTGCACTCTTTCTCTATAAGTGTGATAAAGTTCATCTTTGTCCATCCACGCAATTTTCTTGAAAAGGGGTACAATGTTTTTGATTCGCGTAATACTAAAAGAGTAGTAGCTGATATCATTATTGCATTTTTGTCTTTAACAGAAAGACATAAAGTTCATCGGTCGGGATGCCCTCCTGAAGCAGCGGGAGGACGGTATCCGACGTCAATATGTCCAATTGTTGTTGACCGACCACGACCACGAGCTGGACCTTTGGTCGTGGGGCGGGGAGCCGATATATAGAGACGGGAACTATTGTGGTCAGACAACCACCACCAGTTACGGATTCACATTCAAGAAACAGGTTCGTGATTTTAACGAGTCTCATTGTTCTAGGAGGTAAAATAAATGTATTTTTGAAGTGAAACTTCTTTAGAATCGTGATTTCAAACTCGATGAAACGAAATGAAACGAAACGAAAAAATAAGTGCGCCGCGATTGGCTTGCCGAAGCGGCTCCGAGCGGCGCCGACAAATCACGAAGCGCTCTACACGGTCTAAGATATAAGTTCTACGGTCACAGTTTTTACAGTACAACAGCTGCCCCACCCTTTAAAACCAAAACGCATTACTGCTTCACGGCAGAAATTGGCAGGGTGGTGGTAACTATCCGCGCGGATTCAGTAGACGTTCTACCACCAGTATCAACGGCTCGTGGACCGCTTAACACTATAGTAAGAAAGCTACTTCATTTGATTTAATAAAAAACGAGATTGCTTTCAGGTATGCCTTGGTTTCGTCGAGAAACGCGATAAGGACGGTGTTACGCAGAAAGTTGACAACGATTACGTTCTGAGCGGCCATTATGAGATCGACATAGCCGGGATAAGGTTAGTAAATATATTGTACAACAAAAACTACACTATCGATATATATAGATTCTACTCCGTAGAATAATTGATGAGTATCATTCCCTTATCACAGTGATGCACGATCTTGATGTGTTCCACGACAAGTTGCGTGTATTTAAGGACAGAATAGGAAAAGAAAGGAAAAGGGACCTTAACTTTAACTTTAATCGTTGATCATTTCTTGTTCTATAACTGACTTGTTGTTACTTAACATTATATTAACATTTCTTCTTTTCTTCTTTTCGATATGACATGATATTTTTAGACATTTTTATTAATATTTCAACAAATAGTACTGTTTTTTTTTTAATTATTATTATTATTATTGTATTCCATTTTCGAGCCGATGAATTGCCAATGCTATGTACGCCATTGTTGTCACATGCATCAGGCCATAAATTAAATAGTTTAAATTTATTTTCAATGTTAGATGTTTGTGATGTGGCAGTACTTATTTAAATAAATAAATAAATATATATATGTTTATTGATTTTGTTAGCAGACGAGCATACGGCCCACTTGATGTGTGAGCCTCGTTTGAAGGAGGATATATGATAGCGCCGTGGAGGGGAGCTCATTCCATTTTTTTTATTATTGAGAATAAAGTCGTTTTTCTGTATAGGTACGCGGCAAAAGTAAATCTGCACTCCCCGAACTTACCAACGAAGTATCCCGACAAGGAACGCGACGTCTACCAGGCAACGAGGAAACTGCACGAGCCCCAACAGTTCCTCGGCCGGCATTACCAGCCGTAAAACTGTATCCAGCCGAACTGGAATGCTGAACTTTGACAAGGAATTCAAAATGCTTGCAATCTAAGATAACAAACAGTATAAAATTAATAGTAGTAATACCTAATTATATAGATATAGTATAGCTTCTTCATAGTTACATTTATTCCTCGATTAAGTATAAAAGTAATCGATTTTCGCTATTAGTAAATATTTTCATGAACATAAATGTCTGTCTAACTAAAGAGCAGACCAAAAAAGGAATGAAAATTTGAAATATTTCTAAATGTTGCCTAATTCTTTTCTTTTTTTTAAATTCTTTTTTACTTTTTAATTATTATTTTTACATTTGTTTTAATTTCACTCGATCATCATCACATTACTTTAATCATTTTAACATCAATTATCCTATTGCATAAGTCATTAAAAACGAAAAAAAAAAAAAAAACATTTCTAAAAATGTTATCCTTTATTAGTTAGTTAACTTAGTTTTTTTTCTTTATTATCATCATTTTTTTATATTATATTTTTTTAAAGAGTTAAACTCTGTTAGTTTGTAGTTACTTTAAAAGAATAATAATCAAAACACACCATAAATGCTCAAAAAACTTAAAATATAGTCGATACATATAGGCTTATAGCGCCCAGGATGTAATTAAAGGTTGTCTAAAGGTAAATGACAGTTTAGATTGTAAGTACGTAATTATTCTAAATAGATTTAATTAATTAGTAGTTAATAATAGTAATAATCTACTATTTCACTTTGAACAACAACAAAAAAAACCTAATTATAATTTACTTCTATTTTTAATGAGAGTTTCAATATAGTGCAGTAAGAGGCAGATACTGTAGTAGTATATTGTTCTTTAATGTATTTTTTGTTTTAATTTTTTTTTTTCTGAGAATCTCATTTATTTTTACGAATTATACAAATGAAATTCTTTCTAATTAAGATTAATATTAATTTCGTGGCGTCGCTATATAAAAGTCCTATGTAGCGGAATCGACATTTTCATTTATTTAGTTTTATGGTCGACGATGAGGAGGAAATCTGCCTTCGATTAGGATTTCAGTACTCGCGTTTAATATGTTGCTTGCTCGTGGCGTATTGAATGTTTCTAGGGTCACGGATTCGAAGTCACGAACCGATGTCTATGCGGTTTTGTCTTCCAAAAACGTTCAGAACATATTTGTTGGTAATTCGATGAGATTTGTAACAAAACGAGCGTGCAACTATTAAGGCAACAAGAAATACGAGTGTGAACGATACGCTGTGAACATCGATAATTTCACGCAGCAAACTTTTTTTTTGTTTTTTTTTTTTTTTAAGCTAACTTAGGGTTTTCATGTAGTTATATTTACTTTCACTTAGTTCGGAGGTATCGAATACTGAATCCGAATGGTGATTAATCTTATAATTTGATAGGTAGTTGTTCTCGTTGGAGAAGAAGCATTATAGCGTGATCCTCCTGACTAACTTTATACAGGGGGTTCACTTTTGTTTCTCATTTTAATCTTGTTAAATATTAATTTGGGTGTTTAATTTTTTTGTTGACGCTTTCCAATCGGTGTCGACTAGGGTGACTTTTAAAAATTAGTATTATTTCGTATTATTTTCCTTGTTTTTTTTTTTTTTTTTTAAATATAATGTTACCCACTTAGAATATTTAAGATCGCTGAGCTGAACTGTTTTCAAATGGTGCCTTGATTCGAATTTTCTTTTCACTATCGTTTGTTTGTTTGGAGCCTTGAATTGTTTTTACAAGGTCAGACGTGAGTGGGATGTGAACGGTTTTTAACTTGGGACGGCGTTATACAATATGCGTGCACGCTGCTAGCACTTTTAATTGGGTGTAAAACATTCTACTCAATACATTCGGCAGATTCGAAAACGTTTATCGTTCGGTTTAGAATTAAATATGTTTTTGTTTTTCGTTTATTTTAAGAAAATTTTAAGCTGCTTTCAGCTTATGATGGTGCCTTAATTCGATTGTGTTCTTAATATTCGTTTGTTTCGGTTTAAAAAAAGGATTTTGACGTTCGGTTTTTATAACTTTGTTTTTCAGAAGAGTTTTATATAGTTAATGCATCGAGAGAAGTTTTTTTTTTTATATTCTCTTATACTAAACGATACTCATTCAAAAACAAACACATAAGTATCGGTTTATATCTATTATTTAAAATCAACGTTTCTCCTTCAACACATAAGTTCAAGTTATAGTTCATAAATTATAATTCACTTACAGTACTTCATTGAGCTTACGTTCTCTCGGTGTATTTGCTGATTCGGGTCGTTTGAAATTAGTGTTTAATATTCCGTAAATGTAACTCTTAAAACAATATGCGTAAATATGCATAGAACATTTGAGACATAAGTAAAAAAATGTTGTTCATTGTCTGCAGAATAGACAATTCGAAGTCAACAATACTAAAGAAAGGTGATGCAATTGTATTTGATAAGTTTAAAATATTTAAAAAATGTCGTCAATGTTAAAAATGCAAAATAATATTCAAGACTAATTTAAAAAGATCCGTGAGTCGGTAGAAAGCGTTTAGGTGGGAGGATCTTGGTGCGGGGTCCGACTGGCTAGTTACCACCACCTTGCCTGTTTCTATCGCAAGACAATATGAATGTTGTTTAATTGCGTTACGACGGGCAAGGGATCCAGTTTTCACGGGCACCAGAGGAATAATACCGTAGTCCTCAAGGTGACGCATCTTCATTTGCAGATGCTATTGTGATGCAGTAATCTACTTAAGACCAGGTGGTTATTTGCACTAATATGTCACCCATTAGCAGACGGCTGGTTAATTCTATCACACTCATCGTTAATAACCAGGTGTAATTTTCATGAAGTCACCGCATGTTATCTCTCATATCTTCTCCCCCATTTAATGATCAAGTTACATTTCTTGATACTCATAAATACCATCATTCCATAATCTTCACTATTCTCGACTATTATCTTACTAAGGATAACTTTCGTCATAGAATGCTCTTTAAAATGTTAAACGAAAACTGTTGACTGCAAACGAACTCTTTGGATCTTTAGACAATCAATCGATAATGTGTGATGAATTTAATTGCCTTGTCTGTATGTCTTTGGCTGCTTCCAATCTGGATGAACGGAGGGTGTGGGAATGCAGGGGGGTGATTGGAAGGCACGCGTTGTTTAGTTAGATCCCTGTCTGACTATTGCGCTTTTTCTTCGTTTTTTTGCTACAAATTACTCTGTTATGGTTTGCGTGAACTCGCAATTACTAGTATGACAAATCTCGTTAAAATTGAACGAAATTGTGGGAAACGTTAACTTGCAAGATCTGAGAGTGGTTTTTTTTACAGCTGTAACGGTTTCAGGGGCACTCGATTTGAGGCGAAACTCGAACAATGAATACCCATGATACATAACCTCTCGGTTCTCTGTTTCTTCATAGTTTCGTTGTTTTATTTAAACTGTGTCGATAATGTTCTTGAGCGACTCTGACCCGGGGTACGAGACCTTAGCCGGTAACAATTTTACTGCAGGTCTGTGAACTATGCGGGCTATTTAACGTGCAGTATCGTGTTGGAATTTTCGTATTTCAATAATTATTTTGAGCGAGTGAAATTTGTAGCCTATGATTATTTTTGAGTGCTCGTATTCATATGTGTATGATTTTAGGTTGGCAGGTCAGAATTGGGGGCTGACGACTTGTCGTTACGTGTTTTGGATTTTTTTTCTCGGGTCGTACGATCGACGATTGTCATGGGGGGTCATAGGGGAGAGTGGGTTGCGCGGAATTAATACTGGTCGGTTTTGTTTGTTGTTGGTCATGTTCGTACACATCCAGGTCGACGTCGTTTTATGTAGAGATGCGCAAATATTGTCCGATTCCCGATTAGGTTCGATTTCCCCTTTTAAAAATATGTATCAGTATACATTAAAACATGAATACTCGTGACGAATGCGTAATCCAGCTAATGCGAGATTGGTACTTCGATTGCGATTTTTTATTGTTTCTAATTTTTTATTCTGGATAAACATTAACAAAGAAAGTTCACGATATTACGTTTGGCGGCGTACCAAAATTCTTATGGCAACATTGAATTACGTTTGCCTTCGTAAGATAATAAAAAAAAAAACAATATCAGTAAAATGGCTTCCTCGGACGTGAACCCTATTTATGATTCTGCCATTTGAGTGATGCATTTGTAAAATTTGTTTTTATGGTACTACATATTGGTATTTTATTTTGATCTTCTCAAGCACGGAAAGTGTCTTTAATTTTATAGTTAAAACTATTATTTGGTAGTACTGTAAATATATTTTAATTTCTTTTTTTTTGGTATTATTTTAAAATGAATTTCTCGTATGAGGAAACGTTTAAGGAGTTTACGTCAATTTGAATTCGTTTGTTTGAAGAATTCGTGCTTTTGTCGAACTTTTTTAATTCCTCATAAGACCGATTTATAAAGAGGCATGTGGATTTGAATGGAAACCAAGAAATCCGCATTATTATTCAGTAAACGTTTCCTTGTAGGGCGACCAGCGCGATCGCATTGCTACGGTCGTTTTGCGGAGAAATTCACGAGGCTGGATACCGTCACAATGTGTTCAATAAATGTATAGATATATTTTATGTGTCGCACGGCGCTGCGGCCATTTTTAATTGTAAGTTGTCTCCCTTTTTTGTTGAGCTCGGCTGCCGGATGGCGCACTGGCAAATCTTGGCTCCCGATGTTCTAGTTGCAGTCGTCTCGCTCGAAGCGATTGTGTACATGGCCAACTAACGATTAGTTAAGCGATCGTCATTATTTTTTGGTAATTATCGGATACTTCTGTCTTCTTAGTGTTACTTCTGTGAAATTGAAGTTGTTAACGCGATACGGAATAATCCAGATGGAGCATTGCGTTGTTTAAGTTTTTGAATCTCGCATCCACTGCAGTGTGAGGTTTTCGCAATGCACTCAAGTGTACTCGTACTGCTAATCAGATAACACGACACTTATATTTGTTTTCGAATTTCTAAATTACGCCAGATTTTTCACCTCTTTCCTTTTTACTTAACACACGTATTTCGAAGCCGCTCATCGACCTTTTGATTGTGGGTCATAAGCGCACGTTTTACTTTTCCTATCGATGGGCGGATTTTTGTTAAAATTGTTGTTTATGATTTCGGTATTTTGTAATTTGAGTGAGCCCTTTTCATTCATAAATCTACGATTCAAATTGAAAAGTCACTTAAGATCGTTCAAAAATAAATACGATTGTTCATGTACCTATGTTTTAGTCACTGTTTTCATGTTACATTCAAACGATCATTTCATTTGATCATTCGTTCATTTATCATTCATTCATTTATCATTCATTCGTTCATCGTTCATTAACTCGTTTATCTATAAACTATTATGCTACATTCACTCGTTCATATTTCATTGAATCATTATCCATTTACCATTCATTAAACTATGAATCATTATGTTCATTTGAAATAAATATCAGTTTTACAAAATACTCATATCATATGTTTCTTTCATTCATTCATTTTCATTGAGACTACGAAATATTTGGTGTCTCTTACATTAAATCATTCATTAAACTATAACAAATCAAATTTTCATTACATATTGATCGTTCACATAAATCACTGTTTTAAAGATTGATTTCAAAGGAAGCTAAAGTTTTCGTTTGTTCCATAAAGACAAGTTAATTATCTAAGACTACTTATCAATTAATTACTCTTAGTTTTGTACTGTTAGGGAACTTAGATGTAATAAATGTACAATAATTTCAGCATATTTCCGTCATTAGGCGAACATATTATACTGTAATATGTTTTCTCTTTCTATATTAAAACTAAACTATATTTTTCACTGTTCATTTTTTTCTACATTTGGCGTGTCCTGCATTCTTGCTCATCTAACATGCTTCATCGTTTTCGCCTTCGCGGCTATGATCTACTTAATATATCATTTACTAATATATCAATCAATTTATTCGAAGTAGTAATAAAATAACCACGAGATAATTAGTCGTGAATTAATTTAGGTTTAGATTAATGTATGTCAACAATACACTGTTATTCTTTTTGTGTGACCCGAGTGAAGTGATCTAAGAATATTTAAAAAATCCTACGTGAAAGATGTTACATTAGTAACTGAGATACGGGTAAAGTAACGATGAAGAGGAGTGAAAAGTTACTTGAGATTTGAATCTGAAAAAAGACGAGAAATTCTGAGAAGTTTTCGTAAATTCAACTGAACTACAAAACATCAATCGCAACATTCAGCTTAATCGATCTTTTAATTCAATTGACGTACACACAATTATAATAAATAAGGAAGGAATTGAGAGGAAGTTATCGCTGAATCTTTGACTTATAATCACAAAGTGCACTTAAATAAAATACGATGTCTTCCTGTGTTTGAATTACGCGCGTGTCAAAGATCAAATGACGCTGCAAGATTGGTGAACGAATGAATGAATGATGAATGAAACGACCGATTGAAATGAAGATGAACTATTTGTAACCAGCTGTGGTTTGGGAAGCTATCTATCTATCAGTATAAAAGCGTATTGTTGACATAGTGGTTCTTGTATTTCGGGTTTCAGCCGCGGAACCATAGCGTATAGTGATTGTATAATCAAATCGTATGTTCTACCTTCAAGACTGATATTTGCAGAAAAAAACGTTGTTTTCTACGCAACGGATTCATTTTAAAGTAATCAGCCGAATGAAGCTGATAGTTTCTTTCTATTCGAGTTTCTTGGGCTTCTTACTAATAAATCATTGTATGAATAGTTGATCACGCAGCCCGATGCCAAACTAGATATTTTAATATTAAGTTGCAAATTCAATTTTAAGGGGTCGTTTACGTAAATAGATTTAAGTACTCTGTATGTGTAAGCCGATTTCAAAAGGCGTCTATGACTATATTATCGCAAATCAATGTGTAGATTTAGACTTTTTAACATATTGTATGATCCAAATAATCGAACCTTAAGGTTTATTCGTGTATGCATTATTCTAGTCCTTTGTTTCGCAGTGATATTGGCCATGGTGGAGTTAATGGGAAATGAAAGAAATTATATGGATTGGACAATGGAAACAAGGGACTATATTTAGTTTTTAAGTTCAGGTCCGTTTTATAAAAGGAATCTTTTTAATGAGAGCGGCCACTTCAGTAACCGTCGAAATGTGAAATTAATGTGAAAAGCGTGATTTATTATCCGCTGCGCCGCTGCGGTCACATGGTTGTGTAAAAATGATTCCGAACTTCGTGGCGGGTACTCGGAAGTTTGTTGACGCGAAGCAATCATAAACTAGTTGTATAGAAAATGTGTCGAAAGAATGAGAGAAGGCTACAAATAAGTAGTTGATATGCGAAGAGATTGGAAATGTGATGGTAGATATAAATACGCGGGAACTGTGATTAGTCAATTAGTATTTTGCGCGTGCTAAAAGTTGTTTTACGCAACGAAAAATTGTCTATATAAAACGGGCCTATTAATATGAAGTATTGTCTATTTGACTGAAAACGAAAGGTTGTAGGAATATAAATAAAATTTCTGTTTCTTTCTTTTTTTGATACGTATTACTTTGATACTAGTTCTATACGTTTTTGTACTCCAATATGTAGGGAAATGACATTGGGCACGCACTGTGCGTGTAACATACGTATTGATTAATATTAATAAAGAATACGAGCGAAATGTACTGATTATAAACAATATAGCAATTATTGTGCAATAAAATGTGCAGTTTTATTTTAAAACCAAGTCAAATATTAAGTCTTTGCCTACGAAATTGCCTCTCGTCGAACCCGTCGCTTGCGACGAAGGGCTCGACGAGTGAATTAACCCGCAGACACAACTCGCTGAGTTTCTCGCCGGATCTTCTCAGTGGGTCGCGTTTTCAATCCGGTGGTAGATTCTGCGAAGCACGGCTCTTTCTAGGGTTCGTGTTAGCAACATCGTCAGGTTTGAACCCCGTGAGCTTACCTACCAGTTAAGGTTACGCTGAAATAGCCTTTCAAGGCCATCCGCTTAGGTAGGGGAAAAAATGGATGAGAAATTTACAACCCTTCCTAGCTCTTGTAGCTTAGAGACCGCCTGTAATGCCATATAAGATCGAGCGTGGTCGTGATCGAGAGGATGACTGATTAATTAAAACTCGCTGAAGACTCGCAAGCTTCTCCGTAATTGTGCCCAGTTCCATCAAGGTCTAATCAACATGATAATCGCTTACGATACTTAATCAAAAAGATAAATGTTATTCAAAATTCCTTTGCCTCTTGTTAAGCAACGTAGGTAAGGCACACCATAACGCGTACGTCGCAGGTAATCGTTCAGTTCATGCGGCACTCATTTTCACCAAGATTTCTTTTTTTTACCTTGCCAGTTTGACGCAAATTGATCAATATTGTTTTGATACTAATGTTGGTAACTGCTGCTAACTCAGTGGTAGATTGAGTACCTATTCGTCGTTGTTGACTTTAGTTTCGGGTGACCACAGGGTTCATTCGTATTCTATAGACGAAAATTTCCATATTGGAAGTGTTCAAACCCATTTATTGTATATACGAGTCGTGCGTTCGTTTGTAATGTTCACTCCATACATGTCATTAATGTTGTGAGTAGTTTGTGCGGAATGCTTTAGCAACGAGTGAACGAACGGGTCTTCAATAAATACTCATATTTTCACCGTTTCCATATTGATGTAACGAATGAACAAAACATTAATCAATAAACAAATTAATGAATTTGAAATTACAATTCCATATTTTTAAAATAAATTTCAAATTAATCAAATTCGATCTATTAATTATAATATGTAAAGTTATATGAATCACAATTGATTCATTCAAATTATTTGATTTTGAATTTATTGTCAGCCCTAAATGAATTACGTTTCAAATGACCTGTATTGTAAAATTGCTACTTCATATATACTATACATACTATACAACCTACTATTAAATATTATATTTGCAATACATTTAGTAGGCGGCGGCATTTAGTAGATAATGGGAATTTAAGAGAGCATGGTTATGAATTTTCACAGAATCAACAGATGTATGTATTGTGTCATGGTTTATACGTTTCGATCTAGATGTTACAATGAGAGCTGCTATTTGAAAACATCACTGCGGTTGATTTCTCATATCAGACAATCGTGATCATTATTGGATGTACTACAATTTGATTTTGATGCACTATATTTTTTGCATTTCGAAGAAATAAGCTAGCTGATTACAGATAACTTTTTTTACATTACAGATACATTTTTAACCTTTAATATTCTTAATCAAATATGTTTGACCCATTGACCTTTGTTATCAAATTTTTTTATTAAGAACTGGTAACATTGATAAAAAGACCACCATGTCACCGTATTTTTTTTAAAGCTCGGCTCCACTTTCTTTGTGCCAGCGATGATGTCAAAACCTTGAAAATTACCATTTTAAATTAATATACATAATAATAATTAAAAAAAGACTTTAAAATAGTTTGAGATCTTTTTCTAATACTCTTGTATACCATAAAGGTTTCATGGTTGTTATTACTGCGTACAATGTACCTAAAGTACATATTATACTTACATACATTACTACACCGCGTTTTACATGTTATGTATGTTTTGAACATTACTTAATATGTAAAAATGCGATGCAGAAAAATAATTGAAAGGTATTGATTATAAAAGCAATTGTAATGAAAAAAAAAAAACTACAGCGTCAACATAACTTTATTGTGAAACAAAAATGAGCAAAGTTTTAAAAGATAATTCTAGTACAACTTATATTTGTAGAGTGCTATTTAATTAGGGCACGGAAATTTGAGTAAAAAGCTGAGTTAACATTTTATTGATATTTTATTTACATTAATCACTAAATCACGTAATGATCGTTTATTTATTAGGAACATTTGATTGTGTTCAATTAAAGCATGTTTTTTTTTTAGTTTACACCAATATACCACGTGAAAATTTAAATTATTGGTAGGAAACAGAAATAAAAACATTTAGTTTGAAGGTGGTCGGACCTGTTGTGAGTCCACACGGGTAGGTACCACCAACCTGCCTATTTCTGCCGTGAAGCTGTAATGCGTTTCGGTTCGAAGGGTGGGGCAGCCGTTGTAACTATACTGAGACCTTAGAACTTATATCTCAAGGTGGGTGGCGCATTTACGTTGTAGATGTCTATGGGCTCCAGTAATCACTTAACACCAGGTGGGCTGTGAGCTCGTCCACACATAAAAGCAATAAATAAAAATGTTTTTTTTTTCTTAAAGAAAACAACAAGAATGCTTAGTGTTGCTAGAGTTCACCACAATTTATATGAGACATTTAATTCTCAATATAAAATTTGGCTTCACTGTTCGTACACATAACTTTTCTATTCAGTTTGATAATTTCGAGGGTTGAATCGTTATTTGGTTTAAGCGACATTTTTTGCAAGTTTACAGAAGCGCCACTTAAAGTTTGAAAAAAAGATCGTAACAAAAAACTTCTTCAGCTATTTAAATGAGGGTAAACTTAATTGAAGTTGAATTAAAAGAATCAAATTGCCTTTACACTAATACTAATACTAAATAAAAAAGGCATATAACTACATACAAAGATTAATATGGCATATTAAGCTAAATATCTTGGGGTGGGATTCTTAATACGCGCCTTTGGAGGAGGCCTTTACCCAAACCAGGCTTTCTTGTTAATTTATAATTATTTTAATACACGTACTTATATTACTAACATAATTTTGAGCTAACTTGCTAACAAAAGTCATATTTGTTGTTTAATGTAATATTATAATCCACCTAAGATTGTAAAAAAAGAAATAAAAAGGCTTATTATTATATTATTATTATTATTAAGTTAAGCGCAATGTCATTTAAATCAAATAGGCTTTCAACTCTCGATTTATACTTTTTAACAGTGACGCTATACTTTTAAGGCTTCGTCAAACAGAACGCGTAATTAGCGCGCGTCAGAGCGCTACGCTATGACGCCGAGATGTGATGTACTACTGTGGTAACATACCGTCAAACAGAGCGCCAGCGCTATAGCGCTTATAGCGCTATAGCGCTGGCGCTAGTAGTAGTACATACATAGTACCACAGTAGTCCAACACATCTCGGCGTCGTAGGGCCGTCAGTTTAGCGCTCTGACGCGCGCTAATTACGCGTTCTGTTTGACGAAGGCTTTAAAATGTGTGTTCAAAACTTAATTTTAGTATTTGCGTAACCGTAACTGATTGCAAAAGTATTTCAAATAATGTTACATTTACGGAAAAAATCGATCAAAGTTTTACAGTTTTACACATTATACACGACCGTCCTAATACAAAATTATTAGTCATTTTAGGCATCAATCACATGAGATTTGAACTCATTACTTCAAGGGTAGCAACCGAAAGCTTGGCTTATTTTACGTTAAAACTAAATCCAAATAATTTTTCACGAGGTATAATTTGGATTACAGATCGACTATTTTATTGTAATGAAGCCACATATTATTAGAAATACAATATAATTATAATATTATTATCAAGTAGTATGAGTGCTAGTTTTATTATATATAGTAAATTATCAAAATTTATCATCAAAAATATGGATATATTGCTAAAATGTTACAGTGTGAACTCTAAATAAGTAACTATTGACATGTTTTACAAATCGATCGTGTAAGGATGTCGTTATTAAATTAGTATGTCCCCTTATTTAATTAGAGTATTCGCTCGCAAATAAGCAGCGGAAGTTTTTGATTATCCGGTGTCAAATCGGCCCATGGACATCACAACGTTTATCTGATCGTTAGAATACTATAATCAATTTCATTAGAACTGTCGATCGAGATGTAAAAAAAATTTGTAACAATAATAACACATTACAAATTGCACAAATACAGTTAGACAATTCCACTATACGCGATAAGTTTGAGTATACATGTAAGAGGTTTAGAAAAGTGTTTCTATTTATGTAAGGCAATCAATTTCATAATTTATTGCTTTCTTTGCACACATCACACTTGCAGGCGTAGCTTACAATTATTGAGGATGCAAATGGGGCATTCGACTGTTCCAACAAATCCTAGCAGATAACGATATAGGTACGACAAGTATTACTCCAAATAAACAAAACACAAAAAAAATAATGTATAATTAACTGTAGATTAATTGGTAAGAAAAAGTTATGAATTCAAATGTGTAAAAGCAATAAAAAAGCAATGCAAAAGGAAAATCAATAAATTTCAATGCAAAAGTACAAAATGGGTCAGTTAACCCGTTATGGTATGTTAAATAAAATATTGTTTTTATTTTATAGTTTCACCAGCGTCCACGTGGAATTTGATGAAACATTATAATATGATAATAATTTTAGAATATTCCTAAAATAGCTATGTAAATTACAAGATATAAATTATATCAGCTATCTGCCAGTGATAGTCCTGTCAAAATTAGTACAGCCCTTCCACAGATTAGCCGGAACAAACAGACAGACAAAAATTGTAAAAAATGTTATTTTGGGATATGTACCGTATACACATTCATATGCATATAGTAAAAAGCTGTTATTTTAATATTACAAACAGACACTTCAACTTTATATATTTGTATAGATTTCTTCAGTCATGTACGACATAACAGTCAAATACCCCATTGCTAGTTTAACTTTTTTTTTAAAGTAGCTATCAATTTATCTACTTATAATTATGTAATATTTTTTTTTTTTATATCTTATATTATATTAGGTATATAAATAATGTTGCTTTTAATATTTATGTTCAATAGCTTTGTACAAAATCGATTATCGAGTTATTTATTCGTTTATGACTTCTTCATTAGGCTCGCAAGTGTAAAATATTTAATAAAACGTATAGGACAATAATTTTATTAAAGTGTATCAAAATAAGTTTATCAATGTATTCGTTTTTTTTTTATATCAGTAATTTGTATAAATCATTTACACTTTAATTTTTATGACATAAACACATAAATGTAAATAAACTATTTACTTCTAATTTAAAATATGTAATCCTTAAAATTAATTCTCACTTTTGTCATACCGTATTTATTCATTGTTAGAATTTTCGTTTATAATTATTTACATTGTTTTTTTTTTTTTTTATATAATCCTTTATTATACATCAAGTGTATTTAACTGTGTCAATAGAATAAAATAATGCTTTACGAATATATTTTTATGCGGCAACAAATAAACTATTGTGTAAAATAAAACAGTGACCGTCTATTTTTTCTAAAATACAAAGTCTGATCATAAATCCTTTTGTCATACATAAAAAAAAAAAAACGTTTTGGCGGGAATGCTATTTATTTTACGATTATTATTTTTTAATAACAAAAGTGTGTAGCATTAGTATATGTATTTATGTGTATATAGACGATTGACTTTAATTAACTTAGCTCCATTTTTTAATATATTCCATTAAATATCCCTTTTTAATTCTGACATGCTATGAGAAATCATATGCACCACATCGGCATGATATTAAACTATACATTTTAATCTAAATACTGTTATATTTATTTAGGTGTAGTAAATGTATACAAGACAAAATTTATAGAAATATAATGTTTTTATTTATTTTTATTGCTATATTTTCTCACTATTCTCACTTTCTGTCAATTCTGATTTATATATTATATTATCTATTAATATAATATTGATTTAGAATAAATTTTATGTTATATATAGTTCATATATTTTGAAGTACTTAAGAATAAATTAAGTTGATTATGTCTATAAAATATATAGCTTTTCTTCTATTTTCAATATACAGGGTGTTTCAAAAAGAATAGATAATCCTGAAACACCTTATAGTAGAGCTATTTGGAAATCAAAATATTTTTTTTTTTTTTATTATATTATAATATTCTACATGGACTATACTAAGGAATATGCAGGAAATCGTATGAGTAGCTAGTGTAATTTTTTATAAAAGTTAATCTGAACTTAAATTTTAATCATGATATTTGTTTTTTTTTCTTTATTTTTAATTTGGGTACTACCTAGTTTTTTTTTATCTTTTTTTATTTTGTGTCCCCAATAGCTCTACTATGAGGTGTTTCAGGATTATCCATTCTTTCTGGGACACCCTGTATAGACACGTTATTATTTGATTTCTTTGTAGCATACAAAAGTACAAAAAAAAACTATAAAAAACAGTTCTCATATATAAGTTTGTTGGGCTGATTTCTGTTACAAATTTCATTTCAGTTTTCTTTATTATTATTAACTTCTTACGTCTTACGATTATTACAATAGTCACACAACACAAATATAAAAGTATCAAGATTAATAGCACGGCATCTCACTATTATATTATTGTTTGTCATTTACATAGAAGAGGAAATAGCATTATTATAAAATTTGAAAAATGCATTTTATTTTTAATATATTTTTGGTTCGTTTTACGTTGATCCCTACGCTGATTCAGTTTCCTCAGGAAAAGTATTTTTGTTTTTTTTTACGATAACCATTAGTTATATGCTACGATATATTAAAAACGTATACGTTCTAGTTACGGTAGGTGATCGCGAGACGGCGACACATCAGCCATACTTAAAAATAATGTCTTTACTATTTTGTTTAACACCAGACATGTGAAATACATCATCGAACGCTGCGCCTTAAAACAACACGTACTGTGAATGTTTTGAACGCACTTATATTAAATAGACGTACTTGAATGATTTAAATGTAAAGCGTCCTGTAAATGATCAAATTGTTTGTCAAATTATTTGACAGTATGCAGCTTTGTTTGACGCGTTTCTAAAACAGTCTACATGTTTGACGTCTTTGATGGAAATCTTGATTGACGGCGTGTTTGACAAACAAGTTTGAACGTGTATGAGGGTGTTTGTCAAACAAGATCTCAGTCGTTGCTCGACACGTTGATCTTGTTGCGGCGAGAAGAAAATCGAATTTACGGGCAAGTTTTAACAAACTTGTTTGATCGTTTAAGCTATTATTTGATAAAAACATAAAGTTGGACAAACAAACTGGTGGTAGGACCTCTTGTGAGTCCGCGCGTGTAGGTACTACCGCCCTGTCTATTTCTGCCGTGAAGCAGTAATGCGTTTCGGTTTGAAGGGTGGGGCAGCCGTTGTAATTATACTAAGACCTTAGAACTTATATCTCAAGGTGGGTGGCGCATTTACGTTGTAGATGTCTATGGGCTCCAGTAACCACTTAACACCAGGTGGGCTGTGAGCGCGACTACCGATCTAAGCAATAAAAATAAAATTTGATCGTTTACAGGGCGCTTCATGAAAGCTATTTGTAAATTTTGAAATATTACATCCACCGCGAATCACGCCGTTGGCCTTTGACACGTGTCACTTGTGTCATCTGTCAAACGGAACCCTTCACAGTTTGAAGAACCGACAAGAGAAGTGAGACCAGGCGGCCATGCAGACGTGGCAGGCTTCCCTGGTGGACCTGTGTTATATCTTCAGGTTGTAGTGCAGATTGTTGTGTATCGTGTCCGAATGTTCCGGGGTTCGACTATGGGCGAGGAGTGAAGCCACTATCGATTCTTGTTCTTTGAGCCTCTTCACCAAAGGCTCCCAGGAACCGTAGTTCAAGTCCATCAGCTGTATGGATTTCTTTATGATCTTGTGGGCTTCGAGACACCATTCCCTGGAAATTGTTTACGTAGACTCAATCGTTGTGAAAGGTTGGCCGTTATTAATCAAAATGATTTTGTAATTATATAGGGTGTTGTTTTTTCTTTCATCATTACTACATAAACTTAACTTAAAACTACGCAAAGGATTTTGATGCGGTTTTTTTAATAGATAGAGTGATTGAAGAGGAAGGTTTATATGTATAATAACATCCATTAAATAGTGGAGAAATACTGTTATTTTTGAGGTTTCTAATGTGATGTCGTCAATAATCAATAATAAAATTTCATGTTTCCGAAGCGAAGCGAGGGCGGGTCGCTAGTTTAACAATATTTTCATTTTACAGCTTTGTAAAATGAAAATATTGAACGAGTCCTGAAAATAATTTTCAGTTTTACTAATCATGTCAGATTGCCTCAATATAAAGCTTTTCTTGGTATGCATTGCATATGTATGCGTTTTTTTTGAAATTGATATTTAAGCGGTTACTTCTTACTTCAAGTATACATAAGTATTTACCTGTATTCAGGGCTCTGTGGTAAGTTGATGAGTCTCTCTAGCATCACGTCCGATAGTTTTCTTAGCTCATGCGCTACCTTTAGTACAAGACAAATTATTTTTTATAAAAATAGTGGATGTTATATTTATATTGATGTCGTCGTGGCCTAAAGGATAAGGCGCCCGGTAGTACGATCGTATCGGGCAATGCGACTATGTCAGTGTTCGAATCCCGCAGGCGGGTACCAATTTTTCTAATAAAATACGTACTTAACCAATGTTCACGATTGACTTCCACGGTGAAGGAGTGGCATAGTACAATAAAATATTAAAAGCAAAAAAATTGTAATATGCTTAATTACGGATGTTAGGGCTTCTTATGAGTCTGCACGAGTACCTACCACCAATCTGCCTATTTTTGCCGCAAAGCAGTATTGCGTTTCGGTTTAAATGGCGGGGTAGTGGTCGCGCTACAGAACTAAGATTAAGAGTTCATGTCTAAAAGTGGGTGACGGTATTTACGTTGTAGCTGTATATGGGCTCTGGTAACCGCTTAACACCAGGTGGACAGTGAGCTCGTCCACCAGTCTAAGCAACAAGAAAATTAGGTTAAAATGATATTTCTCAGTGACAAAAGATATTTTGGCATCCGACGCCATATTGAAAAATAAGCTTAGGCGTTAGGGTGAAATGTCCTTAGACGCGGGATGCATTCCATTGCTGGTTCACTGAAAACATGCAGCAATCTTGATTAATATAACACTTAACATCAAAACATCCGTGAGCTCTTAACCGACAGCTACATAAAATTATTGAGGCCGTCAGCGCAAAAGTTTAAGGTTTAAGTTTCATGAATTTAAAGTTGAGTAGACAAAAAAAAACAATACTCGCAAAAATAATATTTACAAATCCATCTGTTATCTATGAGCGAAACTATGGATAGGTCGGTCTTGCAACAAAATTATATTTTAAATAAATTGCAAGATAAATGAGACCGTCAGCGCAAAAGTGGCCTAACCCACAATTTTTCATATTCGCGCCTATAAATTGCAATTTATTTAAAACATAAACAAATTTTGATGCAAAACCCATAGTTTCACACATAGATAACAGATGGATTTGTAAATATTATTTTTGCGTGTATTGTTTTTGCCTACAAAGCAGTGTAAAAGTAAATTCAAATCTCGATATCTCCATGCGAACTATGGTAAGCTTAAGACACTTTTGCGCTGAGGGCCTCAAATATAAGCAAGATTATGAAAAATTGTGGGTTAGGCCACTTTTGCGCTGTCGGCCTCAATTGTGAATAAAAAGGAGCGTTCGTTTGCGATAGAACAGTACCTCCATAGATTATTTTTTTTTGGTCACGAGGAAATCGCCGGACTTCCGCCCTCCCTGGGGATGGAGGGCGGGGCATGTCAGAGTCGAACTGACTAAAGCCTCCTGTCGCTCAACAACCAACGTCCAGACCTCGCATGAGACAGAACTCATGAAAAGGCAAAGGGGGCAAAGTTAAGCGTTTAGTGCGGAGCACATCTCTCCCGTCACCCTCCCCCACCTTCATCGATAGGGAAAATAAAGACGATGTCTTACCTCAACGCTAAACGATCCGAATTGATATTCCAAACTCTGAATGTTTTGCTTGATCAGCTCGACGCTCCTACTGAACTCGCCTGTAAACGTTCACATACGATATTATTTCATTAAAACACAATATATTCATTGCGCGTCTAAAACTTTACGATTCAAAGTTCATTCGTTTAAATGTTGCTAGTTAATATTTACAGTCCGCTAGACTTCCCATCGCCTATATCAATCTGGTTACGTTCTACGTCTATGCTTTCCGAACTCGATTTCTCCTTTTCTTAGGTTGATGACGTCATTATACGACACAATGTATAGGCACCGACCTACCTTGTAACGTAGGACGGAAGTCTTATTCTCTTATATTGTAATAAGATATCCTCTACCTTTTAGTGGACAACAAGAATGCCTAACTGAAATAGTATAGTTGCATTCACATAGGCAGGGTTAATGTACGCCTGTCCTAACACCAGTACGAGTAGAAGTAGGGGGTAAGAAGTAAGTATAGGTAGGGAGAAGTAGACGGTAAGAATAAGTAAGTATAAGTAGGGAGAAGTAGGGGGTTAGATAAGAATTAAAGAAAAACAATTTAGATGAGTTAAGTGCATGCAGTAGCACCAACAAGATCTGGTTGCGCTCGCATTCCCAGAAATGCAAGATTCTAATGTATTCATCAGACGATACGAACAGATTAGAATCTTTGTAGCGGTCCCCTTACCAGGCTCGTCCAGACCGGGGTCCTTCGATCGCAACGCGTCCTTAACAATCCTTACCGGAATCAGCGTATATTCTGGCCAGTCTATCGGCGGCAGCCCGCAGGGACGTGTGGTGTCGATGCCAAACTTGCTGTTTCATTTTGTAAGCCGCATGAGCCTTCTCGAAACGTTCCTCAACTGTGGCCGCCCGTTCAGCTGTTTGATAAACGTAATAATATTGTTTTTCTTCTTTTTTTCTTAGGTCTTTTTTTTCCTACCTAAGCTGAGAGCCTTGAGAGGCTATTTCAGCGTAACCTTAACTAGTAGGTGAGCTCACGGGGCTCAAACTTGACGTTGTTGCTAACACGGACCCTGGCAAGAACCGTGCTTCGCAGAATCTACCACCGGATCGGAAACGCGACCCACTGAGAAGATCCGGCGAGAAACTCAGTGGGCTGTGGGTATTTTCTTAGATGGGTGGATGGACGGCCTACCCGGTATTAAATTGTAAATACCGCCACCCACCTTGAGACATAAGTTCTAAGGTCTCAGTATAGTTACAACGGCTGCCCCACCCATCAAACCGAAACGCATTACTGCTTCACAGCAGAAATAGGCGGGGTGGTGGTACCTACCCGTGCGGACTCACAAGAGGCCCTACCACCAGTGGTTGCGCTGGTTTAGAACTGTAAATTTTTGGTTTCGAAAAATAGCAACATTTAATTTGGTTTTGCAAATCATCTCCCATCCCTCTCCCGCACTTTACCTACGGACGCGTGCGAGCGAGATCGTGTAGCGACATCGAGTCGATAAGAAATGTAATGGCTGAACAACCGCGCGCGCGCTTCGTGTCTCTGTTGTTATATATTCGTAAATAAGTGAAATTGTTGGTGTTTCTCATCGCGTAGCGGTACACGAGCCTGCAGGAAGGACTACATAAGGTATTGTGCATCCTTCCTTTACCGCAGAACTGCCGCTTCTTATCGTTTCTTTCCGCGGTTTGTGTCCTTCATTTGCAACGACCAAACTAACTAATTCGTAGTTATCGCTTATTTTGCATCTGCAACCAATCTAAATACGATCTTTGGGAAGAGTATTTTACCATAGGCTATATACCCTTGGCATAGCTAATTTCCATGAGCGACAGTGACTTCTAACCATAAAGTGGACAGTATGAGCTTACAAGGGCATTATATAAAGGCAAGAAGAAAAAAAATTACGTTAACTTTTAATTTATTTTGATTTAATTTTATTGAAGTGAAACTTCTTTATCGGCGTTGGAAAAAAATTTACCGTCACATTTTTCGGTTACGCGTCACATTTTTCCGTTACGCGCCATCTTTTTTGTATTCATGTCTATGATAATAAAATCCTTTTGTTTAAACTTTATCTAATTTAACTTTTTTGTATTCATGTCTATGATAATAAAATCCTTTTGTTTAAACTTTATCTAATTTAACTTTATTTAACCAATTTCTAGAAAGTTCATTTTTCGAAAAATAAGGCCATAAAGAAGTTTCACTTCTTACGTGTGTACACTAGTACACGCACACATTTTTATTTTAAGCGTTAAAATGAAATAACTGTTTCATATTTAGTATAATTGTGATTTGAAAGTAGATGAAAGAGAAAAAAAAGCGATTTTTGCCTTTATATTTTTCTTTTATTTTATTTATCAACATATCAATGTTAAATGTGAATGTTAATCTGGATCTTTGTGCAAGGTTGATTTTATTATTATTATTTAATATTACTATAAAAAGAGACACAAGTATCCATCTGTAAGATTTAGCTTGAGAGTGAATGAGATAGAACATTTGGGAAGGTTACGTTTTTATAACGTGTGAATAGCATAGATGGTGTGTTTCGTTATACATTAAGCCATCCCGCTACATCGTTACCTTGATCCATCAAGTCTTCGGCTTTTTCTATAGCGGACAACGCTCGGTCTATTTGCAGTTCAGCGTGGCATTGCTGACACAGGGCTCTCTTCCCGCACCACAGGACCGGCCCTTTGCACGTCTGGCAAGCGTACGCGGTGAACAAAGACTGGAATAAAATGAAATGAAAAAGGAATTAGGGTGGGCCAAAATAAAAACTTAATTTTTTTTTCTTTAGGCACTACGAAAATATCGTCCAAGATGACCAAATAAAAAAGGTGGTAAAGTTTGAGCTCTTAGTATTCATATTTTCAGGTGCCGCATTTTGATTTTTGATTTCCCATTTAAATAACACGGGATAAAAAAAATTTCTTTGGAATTTTATTGTATCTCAGCGAATTATCGTGTAGTTATATATGTATATTAATACGTGAAGAAACGGGCCCTAAATAAAGAGATTGATTCAAAGGTATTGTGTTCTCAAGTTTGTTCTCTTCTTAGATGACTCTTTTTGCAACAGAAGGCATGATTACTCGTAACATTTTAAATTTTGGCATAGACCTGATATATTATATTTTATTTTTTTCATTTTGGCGCCATAATATATAATAATACGCATATAATAATACGAAAATTGCGCGGGCGGAGGAGTATGAAATTAACGACGCTCATAGAGAGAGGGAGGGCAGGCAGGGCAGAAATAGGCAGGTTGATTGTATCCTGGTGTACCTACCCGTGCGAGCCTCACAAGGAGCCCTACCACGAGTAATTACGCAAATTATTTTTTTACAGGCTGATTTTTATTACACCGTGTTGTCATTCCGTGGTCGTTCGCGAATATTTGTTAAGTACGTATTTCAATAGAAAATTTGGTACCTGTATGTGGGATTGGAACACCGACGCAGTCATATCGCTCGATACGAGCGCACAAGATATCTCATCCGTCACTACTACTTCACTGCCGTCGTACCACGGGTGGTGGCACATACCCAAGCAGGCTTCCATCACACTCCACCACCAGAAGAAAGTGTGCTAAAATCCTTCTTTCACTTACCTTTTTTTTTGCCTACCTAAGCTGAGAGCCTTGAGAGGCTATTTCAGCGTAACCTTGACTAGTAGGTGAGTTCACGGGGCTAACACGAACCCTAGCAAGAGCAGTGCTTCGCAGAATCTACCACCGGATCGAAAACGCGACCCACTGAGAAGATCCGGCGAGAAACTCAGTGGGCTGTGTCTGAGGGTTAATTTACTCGTCGTTCATCGCAAGCGACGGGTTCGACGAGAACGATGACCGGTGCTTGAGGTACATAGAAGCACCGTTAGTGGATCGGGAGGATCCGAGATGACGTGTTTTGGGCGACGTCGACTGCTTTCCATTCTGTCCGCACGATCGGGAATGTAGTTACCGGCGGCCACGATGAGAGTTGTTCTCGTGTCGTGCCGCTTTATCGAAGTGGTGGTACCTACCCATGCAGGCTTCTAACGCGCCCTACCACCAGAAGAGAGTGCACCAAAGATTACCACTTACCACAAAATCCTTCCGGTCAGTATCGAGGCAAGCGGTGCACATACAGTTGAACATGTACTGAGCTCTGAGTTGCGCTCGTCTCTGGGCGGTAGTCTCTCTGGAACGATGAGGACCGTAGCAGTTGAAGACTTCCGTGGCCACGGGCATCTCACGCGAACAACGAACTATCAGACGACTGTTGTAGAAACTGGAAACGTTAAATTTGTGTGTGTAATGCGTTTCGGTTTGAAAGGGTGGGGCAGCCGTTGTAATTATACTGAGACCTTAGAACTTATATCTCAAGGTGGGTGGCGCATTTACGTTGTAGATGTTTATGGGCTCCAGTAACCACTTAACACTAGGTGGACTGAGAGCTCGTTCACCCATCTAAGCAATAAAAAAATAAAAATAAAGTTTTATTCAAAAACCACGTTTTTTTATATTTATTGATTTCCCTTATATGTCTCTATACTGAAAACTGCGGGTAGGATGTTAGTAGTGGAAAAATATGTCTACCCTCTTCCTAGATCGCTTTTGAGTGGTATTAATCACAGAGTTTTAGTAGTGAAATTTTAAAACGACTCACGTATTTACAATGTTCGGGTCACACGAGTGATTCATCATGGCGGCCGACGGATAAATGGCGGTAGCGCGACGCACCTCTCGCTCAGATATCGTCCTACCGGCTGTAAGTAATATTTACATTGATACTTAATCAAATTTATTTTTTACATTTACAAATCATAATTTTTACACAGGATATCGCTGGATGCGGCCAACTCAGGATCTGTAATACGGCGGACCTTCAGGGAGGTCTGTAACCAGCTCTGGATCTCTGCGGCCAGATAACGACGCTAACACGAACTCGTGTGTTGTTTTTAATTTTTTTCATAGGAGTGTTACTTTGCGGCGATTATGATTGTTGGATACTAAACAGGGGCATAAGTACGTGAGTGCTGCCATCTACTTTGAAAGAAAGACTCAAAATTTTTGTTTGTCAAACTGGTTGTTCCAAAGGACAATGCCCATTTTCTATGGGCGTTTGGGCTCCTAAAAAAAGTTGTCGGGTCATGATGGTTTTAACTTAATTTGATAGACAAAGAAATATTGTTTCATATTCAGAAAACGATTTTTATATTCTTACCCAGGTTTAAGAGAAATCTGTTTTTTTCTGCAGCTAAAATTAAGTTGTGAACTATTTTCGTCGAAATCAATAATCGCTCTCATCATTATTTACAGTATTAAATAAGTTAGTTATTATTATTATTATATCCTGATAATAATAATAAAATGAAATAAAAATCCGGAAGCCGGCAACGATATTGTTGTTGTTGTTTTTAAATTCGCCAATAATTAGGCAAAGAGCGTAGCCTATACAGCCTAGTTTGTCGTAGTTATATTTTTTTAATGTCAATAAAAAGCCGGTGTATCACTTTTATTGCTTTTTGGGAATTTTCACGTCAACTCGATGAATAGCACATTGAGTGAGCGTGAATTTCCGCAGACCTTTTATCTTGGAAAAAAAACAAAACAGTCACTGCTATGTTAGCCACAGTTTTATTCCAATGCCTCAATAATCGTGAACAACGATTATTGACGTTTAATACACAAAACCAATTTATATATTATACATCACAATAAACTATTAAAAAAACATTAAAATAAAACTTCAAGTGACGCTTCACTCGGGTAGCTGCCAAAACTCTCTGATCATATTTAATAAGAATAGAGTAATGGTAGGCCATTGAGATTTTTACTAATGGAATCATTAATATCTAAAAATATTAAATAGTTCATGGTTTTAAGTAATAATTATTATTACAATAAATAAATATTTAATTTAACAAAAATAAACTAAAAAGTCTGTGAATTATAACCATTAGCTTTTTTTTTAATTGTTGTTCAAGTCACAGACAACTCTTTCGTTTGGCAGCATATAGGCTTACTATAAGGCTGTATGGGCTAAGCCCTTTGCCTATTGGCGAATTTAAAAACTATGGCACTCAGTTTTGGGATGTTATCAAATAAGTAATTTATTTTTTTGTAAAACAATTAGTCTAGTCAACAAGTTCAAAAACGTGTTAAATAGACATAAAGCTCCTAAAAATATGTACGATAGCTCATTGGATGCGGAATGATGTCTACAAAAATGTTTTTTAAGGGCTTATTAGCACATAAAAAATTGCGATTGTTATAAACAAAATAAGATTTAAAAAAAAAGGAATTTGGTTTTTCCTTAATAATTTCTAAAATAATGATATTTAAGGAATTTTGAAAAAAGATCCTGCACGAGGAGGAAATTTCCAATAAAAAAGTCCCAACTCCCGGAATTCTATCTCTATTATTTATTAAAAAAAATTAACGCTGAAAATAGCGCTCCGCGAGGTCGCTACGGCATAGGCGCGCCGTCTAAAAAGCCGGTATATCACCTAAAATATTTTTTTTATAGTATTAAATAACAATTTAAAAATTTGAATAAATTATGGTGTAATCTGAACACTTGAACGAAAAAAACCTAGGTGAAAAAAAAATTTTACATCGATTTTTCAAAAATTTACACCATTGTTAATTAACTAAATTTTTTCCAATCTCTGTTTTTATAAATTACGGTATAAAAGTTTCAATAATTCATCTATAAATTTTTCCCTTCGTGGAGCTCTTATCATTTAAGTACTTAATAAAGTAATGCCAAAAAGATTTTTTAAACTTTATTATTTTGATAATTATAATTTTTTTTAATTAACAAAAAAAAAAAAAATCTAAAAAATGTTATGAAAAATAGTTTTTTTCCGTAATATCTTAATATTGCTGTTTTTGCATCTACCATAGGTATTAATTAACATTTAAAAAAAAAAATTTTACGCTATTTGTTAAGAATTTGTTTATAAACAAATACACTATTTTGGGACTTTTAAAAAAAAAAAATTACCGTCTTATTGTATAGGTGAAATAAAGATTTAAAAAAAAAAAAAATCTTAAATAAATGTTTTAATTGTTTAAAATCGTTTTTTTCATATTTCAATTGTTTAAGAAATTATTTTTTTCTTAAAAATCATCATTGACTCTTTTCAGCGGATTAACAAGGAAATACATTTTTTTATAAATAATTTCATTGTTTATTAACTTAACAATTTGTTATAAAAAATTAATATTAATCGTTATATTTTTTTTTCGAAAACTACAAAAAATTACAAAAACAACCATACATAACAAAATATAGAAAAAAAAAATTGTGTTTTTTACAGCATTTTTAGATATTATATGATAATGAAATTACAGCCGTTACATAATTTGTCAAGCTTGTTATAACTTTTAAACTATAAGAGATACGGTAAAGGACACTCAGGTCATGTTTATAAAGGATTTATTTATCTTTAAAATAAATTCAAAATCGATCCTGTAACTATTGTTTATCAGTTATAAGCATTTGTTTATAAAAATTTAAGATTTTTTTGATATTTTTTGAAATTTCATTAGCTTATAATTTGTTGAATAATATAGATACAGCTACGGACACAAAAACTTTTTTGTTCTATGATAAAATATCTTTCTAATTACGTATAAATCATAGAAATATATAATTTTGTTTAAATAATATACTAGTTTTAATTTATACTTACCTCATTTACATTCTGCTATCGATCAGTTTTCATTTATTTATCAAATGCTTATAACAACTGATAAACAATAGTTACAGGATCGATTTTGAATTTATTTTAAAGATAAATAAATCCTTTATAAAAATGACCTGAGTGTCCTTTACCGTATCTCTTATAGTTTAAAAGTTATAACAATTTATAACTTGACAAATTATGTAACGGCTGTAATTTCATTATCATATAATATCTAAAAATGATGTAAAAAATACAAATTTTTTTTTTCTGTATTTTGTTATGTAATTGTAATTTGTTTTTGTAATTTTTTGTAGTTTTCGAAAAAAAATATAACGATTAATATTAATTTTTTATAACAAATTGTTAAGTTAATAAACAATGAAATTATTTATAAAAAAATGTATTTCTTTGTTAATCCGCTGAAAAGAGTCAATGATGATTTTTAAGAAAAAAATAATTTCTTAAACAATTGAAATATGAAAAAAACGATTTTAAACAATTAAAACATTTATTTAAGAAATTTTTTTTTTTTTAAATCTTTATTTCACCTATACAATAAGACGGTAAAAATTTTTTTTTAAAAAGTCCCAAAATAGTGTATTTGTTTATAAACAATTTCTTAACAAATAGCGTAAATTTTTTTTTTTAATGTTAATTAATACCTATGGTAGATGCAAAAACAGCAATATTAAGATATTACGGAAAAAAACTATTTTTCATAACATTTTTTAGAAATTAATTTTTTTGTTAATTAAAAAAAATTATAATTATCAAAATAATAAAGATTAAAAAATCTTTTTGGCATTACTTTATTAAGTACTTAAATGATAAGAGCTCCACGAAGCAAAAAATTTATAGATGAATTATTAAAACTTTTATACCGTAATTTATAAAAACAGAGATTGGAAAAAATTTAGTAAATTAACAATGGTGTAAATTTTTGAAAAATCGATGTAAAATTTTTTTTTCACCTAGTTTTTTTTCGTTCAAGTGTTCAGATTACACCATAATTTATTCAAATTTTTAAATTGTTATTTAATACTATAAAAAAAATATTTTAGGTGATATACCGGCTTTTTAGACAGCGCGCCTATGCCGTAGCAATCTCGCGGAGCGCTATTTTCAGCGTTAATTTTTTTTTATAAATAATAGAGATAGAATTCCGGGAGTTGGGACTTTTTTATTGGAAATTTCCTCCTCTTTCAGGATCTTTATTCAAAATTCCTTAAATATCATTATTTTAGAAATTATTAAGGAAAAACCAAATTCTTCTTTTTTTAAATCTTATTTTGTTTATAACAATCGCAATTTTTTATGTGCTAATAAGCCCTTAAAAAACATTTTTGTAGACATCATTCCGCATCCAATGAGCTATCGTACATATTTTTAGGAGCTTTATGTCTATTTAACACGTTTTTGAACTTGTTGACTAGACTAAATGCCAGGCTGAAAGAAATGTTGATACATAAACTAAACAACGTGAAAAAATAAGGCATAGTTTTTCAAGTACAAATAGTTTAGACATAAATTTGGCCCACTTTTGGGCATTGTCCTTTCAAACCTTAACAATAACCGAAAAGACACAAAGGTCTGTTAACATAAATATCCTAAAACCAGTAAAAACCGCGAATCTTTTTGTGCCCTTTTAAGAACCCACGAGAAAATTTAGAGTGGTGCTATTCTAGATCTTTCTATAATATATAAAAAAATCTAACCTTTCGCATCGTCCTCTTCGATAGTCGCCAGACTCAAAGCCGCGTGTCCGTTGCAGACCAGCTGCCCCAGGCTACGGAGTAACAGCGAAGCGGAGAACAGACGCAGCTGCGACTTGTTTAGCGTATACGGAATTTTATCGGGCAAATCATCGAAGAACGTCGTGAAATTCTCCAAGTAGAGAGTCAGCATTGTTGCGGTCTTGAAACACGAAACCAGAAGAGAGTATTACGTGCTGGTAGTGGTTAAGGAGAACCAGGGAACACAGAAAAGGCAGGTTAAAGATTGCGAATCATCAACTACGGTTTATTTTTATATAATAGACTAGCGACCCGCCCTCGCTTCGCTTCGGAAACTGTAATTTATTATTGATTTCTCCACTATTTAATGGATGTTATTATACATATAAACCTTCCTCTTTAATCACTCTATCTATTAAAAGAAACCGCATCAAAATCTGTTGCGTAGTTTTAAAGATTTAAGCATACATAGGGATATAGGGACAGAGAAAGCGATTTTGTTTTATACTATGTAGTGATACACGTAATAATGACGACAGATCTCTGAAATAGCATGCGATCGTAGAATGCCTCTTTAGCTCAAGGGGAAAGTTAACAAAACGGTCATTAGACTTGTCGTGCTGTATGGTTCTGAATGTTGGGCGACGAAAGTAAAGCATGAAAGGGGAGTACACGCGGCAGAGATGCGAATATTGAGATGGATGTGTAGTGACAAGAATGGACAAGATAAGGAATGAGTATATCAGAGGAAATGTGAAAGTAGCCCCCGTGATTGACAAATCAAAGAGCGGACGGTTAGCGTGGTATGGACGTGTGATGCGTAGAGAGAAGATGCATGTGACTAGGAGATGTATGGCAATGGTAGTGCAAGGTAGAGGGGGAAGAAGTCGACCCAAGAACACATGGATGGAGTGTGTGAATGACGATATAAGAGAGAGAAAGAAGTGAGTGTTGAGATGACGGCTCATAGAAGAGAATGCAATAGAAAAAAATCGCTTGAGATAAAAAAAAGAAGAAGAAGATACACGTAATGATGCTATAGATATACTCACGAGTGCATACTGTATGTAATCGGTGCTGTTCATTTTATCAAAATTCGTGACCAAATTGAACATCCTGTAGAAAGGGGGCGTGTCCCGTGTGTATATCTGAACGTTGTCGACGTTTGCGTAGCCATTGAAGAGATCGGATGCTGAAGTCGGTGTACGTGCCCCCAGTGGCAGCTGGGGGAAACCGGCGCTGACCGATACTAAGAGTACCCTGACGATAAAACCGAAACTTGAAATCTCTAAAGTCTAAGACAAATATATGTGGTATCACTGGTGGTAGGACCTATTGTGACTCCGCGCGGGTAGGTACCACCGCCCTGCCTATTTCTGCCGTGAAGCAATAATGCGTTTCAGTTTGAAGGGTGGGGCAGCTGTTGTAACTATACTTGAGACCTTAGAACTTATATCTCAAGGTGGGTGGCGCATTTACGTTGTAGATGTCTATGGGCTCCAGTGACCACTTAACACCAGGTGGGCTGTGAGCTCGTCCACCCATCTAAGCAATAAAAAAAAAATAAAAAAATATGTAACCTCTATGTGATTTATGACATCTTAAAAGAGGTTATAATAAGGTGACATAAATGGTATTTTGAAACATGAGAAGAAGAAACATTAGAAATATTAAAACATTTTTGAATATTGAAATAAGTATATGAAACATAAAAACTGATGAAGCAATAGTTTTAAATGTTGTTTCTCTTTATAGATCAACTCAATTTGTGCTATAGTTTTACTGGGCTAAACTTTATTTTATGGTCAATAAAATAATACATTATATATATTCACAGGGTGTTATCGTTGTTGCAAGGTATGACTGCGCGCCGCCCTTAGTTGTGTGAGTGACCGATCTGTATACGCGTCAGTGTAGGTTATATGTAGCTAATGTGGCTACTGACCAGTGACCCCTCTGTCGAGTACACACACCAACGAAAATGTGCATTTACGATTACAACTACAAATAAAGGCCACGCGCGCTCGTATTTTACAACAACTATAAGAGAACTATTCTCGGAACCGACACTATCCTAATTTACTTAGCTAAGCATCAATAGTTCTTCTAGAACATTCCGTGGGTGTGCGATATACAGTAGAGACTTTTACAACGTTACTTGAGAAAACACCCATGTTTTCATGAAGAATCACAATACACTCTGTATTTAATAAAATTATAACCCAATACTAAAATGTCTGATATTGATATGGTTTCAGTGTTGGTAGTTTATAGACAGAGCTAGACTTGAAAAATACTATTTCCCATCACAACAAAAGCTTTATATGGTTATATTTAAACTGAAAATGAAAATTTGTATGCAGAAACAAATACATTTTTTTTTGTTTTATTGCTTAGATGGGTGGACCAGCTCACAGCCCACCTGGTGTTAAGTGGTTACTGGAGCCCATGGACATCTACAACGTGAATGCGCCACACACCTTGAGATATCAATTCTAAGGTCTCAAGTATAGTTACGACTACCCCGCCCTTCAAACCGAAGCACATTACTGCTTCCCGGCAGAAATAAGCAGGGTGGTGGTAGGCCGTGTGGACTCTCAAGTAATCCTACCATCAGTAAATATACTATATACTAATATATTCATATTATAACTATAATATAAGTTAATTATTTACCTTAGAGCTAAATGTGCTATCCCTATAGTAGGGAACAAATCAAACTGGGCTCCGGGGCATTCCCAGCGATGGAACGTGTGCAAACCATGCTCTCTACAAGTTTCACTGCAGTAGCAGCTTCGAGAACATACACTGCAACTAAAGACATAGATTATAAAAGTTTTAGGGAGGCATTAAAATAAATTTTGAGAGTCCCCGCGGGTAGATCCACCACTCTGCCTATTTCTGCCGTGAAGCAGTAATGCGTTTCGGTTTGAAGGGTGGGGCAGCCGTTGTAACTATACTTGAGACCTCAGAAGTTATATCTCAAGGTGGGTGGCGCATTTACGTTGTAGATGTCTATGGGCTCCAGTAACCACTTAACAGCAGGTGGGCTGAGAGCTCGTCTACGTCATTTAAGCAAAAAAAAAAATTACGTGTTATTTTGCATATAATATGTTTATTTTTAAAAATTCAATGCAAGTCACCTATAAATATTTAGTTAGTTCTGGCAATCTTGGATTCTAATTTGTGAGGGTTTTCCAATACCGTTGAACAATAAGAGTGCTACCCACTTGGTTGTTCGGATTGTTAATTACCCTGGTCTCCTAAGTTGTTTGGAACCAAGGAGAGACCAAAGAAAAAGAGTTATATATTGTACAGTTAACTGTATTTTGTACAGTTCAAGTACAAGCTACATTCTACATGACAATAGATTAAGAAAAAACAGACATTTTAGTTCTTTCCTTTTTTATTGACATTGTAGTCAAGCACACATACGACTATGGATATCAGTGCTTTTTTTATTGCCCTAACAGACAGACGAGCACACGGCCCAGCTGATTGTAAGTGGTTATTGTCGCTCATGGACATCAGCAACGCCAGGGGCACAGCCAAATCGCTGCCTACCGCTATATTTGTATCAGCCAGTATTATTGTCAATTTTACAAAGCAAATTGAATGAATATGAACACACTAGATACAAAACTATATAATTGACAATAGTCAATAAACGTCAGGTGAGATGTGGAGCTGCATTTAATTGTGAGAGTACCTGCCTACTCTCTATATCAGCAAACCAGAGGCAGAGCCGTGCTACTGCCTACTGCTAGTGGTGTAGACTTTACTCATATTTAGAACCACTGCTTTCGCTGCTCACACAATTCTAGATAGCTTGGGTAACGTATACGGCATTTGGCTCTTGTTTGTTTTGGAGAGCTTGAGTATGTCATGTCAAATGATGTAGAGCAGAAAACAGTGTGCTTAGTGACAGTTTTTTAACGTTCTGGATCGCGTAAAAGTTAACTCAAATTTGCATGGAGTTGGAACAGCGCCCTTAGCGGCAAATGAAGGAGAGAACTAAAGACACAGAGCAGCATAGGTTCTGTCCTGGGTGGGGCTAGGACGTTCGGGCTAAATTGCAAGAGGTTCGTTTAGTGGATGGATTCTGCAGTCCCACTTGTCTCAGGCCGAAATCTCGTGAGTAAGCACAACCCTAGCCCCAAAATAAAAGCACTAACAAATACTCACGGAACAGTATTGATGTCAGTTCGACAGCATGTTTCGCAGACTAAGCGCCCTCCTTCATTCGGCAACGTGACACAAGCGTACGGCTCCTCTGAGAATATGACATCACCTCGTTTTGTCGCTTTCTTGGTTACGACGTGTCGACCAGCTGCTTTGCTGCGTCTGAAAGATGAGAAATAAAGACAAATAAAAATTGCCTTAAAAAGTGACAAATACATTATATGTACTGGTGGTAGGACCTCTTGTGAGTCCGCACGGGTAGGTACCGCCGCCCCGCCTATTTCTGCCGTGAAGCAGTAATGTGTTTCAGTTTGAAGGGTGGGGCAGCCGTTCTAACTATACTGAGACCTTAGAACTTATATCTCAAGGTGTGTGGCGCATTTACGTTGTAGATGTCTATGGGTTCCAGTAACCACTTAACACCAGGTGGGCTGTGAGCCCGTCCACACATCTAGGCAATAAATAAAAAAAATGTAAACACACAAATTGATTAAGGCATTATCATGTGGCACGGTGCGTGGGGTGAAAAGTAATGATTTTCTTTTTATCTCTTTAGAATTCTAATTCTGCAAGTCTAACAGTCTTTGTAAAGAATATGTATACATTTCCACAACTGAAGAGTGTGTAGTTTATAGCCTTCTTGAATTTCCAACTTACAGCATGAAATTCTTATGCTTTCAATCAGATATACTATAGAACCTACTTCAATTGTAAAGCGTTGGAGGCAGAAACAAACTCCTCGTTCTCTCCCATGTAGAAATCAGGTATCTCATCTTCTTCAGAACGGTCAACATCTTTCACAACCTCCAGTTTCTTTTCCAAATCACAAAGATGGCGATCAAACTCACCTGAATCATATCAATGACAAATTTACACTTGCAGATATAAGGTCAATAAGCTAGAATAATAATCCTTAACCTTAAAAATCATCAGCCAATAATGTTATCAAATTTCTAGTCTTAATTTATATGATAAACTCTATATTTTTGGTCAAATTTATTTAGCAATTCTATTACTAAATTTTTTATACTGAAGTCAAGATATACTCCAATGTTATAGGTATCTAAACTAAGTAACAATACAGACTCAACAAATGGTTTGTTGTATTTAAATATTCCTATTTAAATTATCATTTAATCGATACTGTTTTGGGTTACAATGAAATGGTGTACTTGAACGTAGAAAAGCAAATATATTAACAAGAAGTTAAGTTCAATGTTAAAATGCAGATATATCAGTCCATCTGTCTTCAACAATTACTTTGAAATCTAATATTAAATTCAATTGTTTTGAGTATTCTTTTTTTATTCCATATCCTTAATTCCCCCATAAAAAAGAAATATTAAAATATATTTCACACATCACAGTGGAGTATCACACAATTTATTACTTATGGGTGTTTTTTGACTGAGGGGTATTTTTTAAGCCCCTCACATTCTTACAAATTTTTAGTGATGACTAGAATTGAAAAAACTATTCAAAACATTATTCATTACACACCTTTATGGGACATGGAGAGTTTTAGTGTAGCTGCATGTTGTTTTGCTTCAATCAATGCTTCTCGTGCAGCAACTGTTCTGCACAACTCTATAAGACAATCAGCTCTTCGGAGCAGGAGCTTGTGACGTAACTCTGACGGGTAGCCATTGGATATCGCCAGTTTAATGTCTGACAAGCAGTCCTGATGACAATGTATATAGTATACAGTAATTTTTTGATAAAAATAGCTACTGTAGCAATTTTGCAATATTTATTCGCAAGAGCACCAAAACAAAAGTCGCATAGCAATAAACGTTTTTGATAAAAAGAGTCGAATTTTTTATGTTTTTGGAACAGCAGAGTGCAATATTACAGCTTTGACAGCGAGTCAATACAATTACCTCATTTCGTTTCAATCGCAACAGTGCAGCTGATCTGTTAGCAAGTGCAAGAGGATACATTGGGCCTGTTTGGTTGGCATATGTGACACTTTTCGAATAGTAACTGTAACTTGCTTCAATATTGTTAGATCGGAACTTGTCATTTCCTTTTTGTCTCCATAGTAATGCTATTTCATCACATTTTGTAGCTGTGTCAGATTCACTTCTTTTTTTTGCATATGTCGCTTTCATTTGGTTTAACCATTGAAGGAGAATTTGCCTGAAAATAAAACATTTGTATGCCATAAATCAGTAATACTTGCAACATAAGTAATTTAATTTTACTGAGGCTTCAAAATTTAATTTTACAGATTATGTCTAAGGCTCTCTGGTTAGTAACCAATTATGAAATACATTAAAACTGGGTCATAGTAAAAAAAGAAATTTGAGCTACTTCTAAATTCTCAACATAGTACTTAGTGGCTCATTTTTATTATTGTTATATTTTCATTATGGAAATGATTTATGAGTATATGTTAAGTAGGTATTTCATTAAAATAATATTTTACAAGTACAGATGCATCTTTCGATACGAATGCACCAGGCATCTTATTCTTTAGCTTACGACGTTGACTTATCAATAATGGGTACATCAAATCAAATATGATGAAGGTGGTAGATTTAAGCTGTTTGATGGTACTTCAAGACTCCCCATTACATCCTCTATCAGAAGAGACGATAAGCTTATTTAGTTATTATTCTATAATAATTTTTAACTTAATTGAACTTCAATTTGTGCGGTTTTTAATTATTACCAATGTTAAACAAAAAATAAGCCAATTAAATGCTGTCAGAGGTTATCTATAAATTATCCACACGCATTCAATCCACAAACATAAGCTCACCGAATTCCCTCGTTTTTGTAAAAATAGTTCATTGTATCTATTTCCGAATCGCCAGTCCTGTCTATTTTTTTTTCCTCCGAAGAAATAAGTAAGAGCAGTATTTCCCATTGTTTCGAACAATTTTCGGGTAGACTAAGACTACTCATATTGCTATGTTTACTACTCAGGCACTCGTTTTTATACTATTTATCTTCTTACATACAAACAATTACTTGAAAATTTTATTTTTGAAATTAAAAAACAAACTTAATAAAATACATAAAAGAATGAAGAATGACAACATGAATGAATGATGAATTCAGATGAATTCAATGA
Source organism: Bombyx mori (assembly GCF_030269925.1). Classification (NCBI taxonomy): domain Eukaryota; kingdom Metazoa; phylum Arthropoda; class Insecta; order Lepidoptera; family Bombycidae; genus Bombyx; species Bombyx mori. The sequence continues at coordinate 2,503,915 of NC_085107.1, read as the reverse complement.
ATGAACAATTGCGATTATAGATAATACACATTACACTTAATATATTATTACTAGAATTGCGATGTAGGCCTGATAGATATAATTCTAAATGATTAAGAGAACATTAATTATTATAAAATTTTGGTCAGATTATATTAAATTGACATTTAATTTTTTATCAGCTGTAGAATTTTATTTGGATTCGTCTATACAGGCAAAGAGGCAAAGTGTTTTTAGCCAAGGTCAAAGCTCTGCTGTTGTAAGAAAAGTAAATTGGAACATAGTTCAACGAAATAGAATATAGATTAATAGAAATAACCTCTTTTAAAATGGTGGGAATTTATTAAAATCTCACAGGGTTTTGCAGAAGAACCCTAGAAACCAAGTCCGCAATTTCGTTACATAGCTAAGCATATATATTATAGTTATTAAGTTTTCTTAATAACGCATTTAAACATTAAAAAGCCCTAAATTGACAATTAAGAAAAACTAACACTACTTGACACCTTGCAACCCCGCCAAAAAGCTTAAAATTGAATTAAATTTTATCAACGAGTTTTGTTCCATTCATTCATTATTATCTACATACTAGCTGACCCGGCAGACTTCGTAGTGCCTCAATCGATAAATAAAAGACCTAAACTTTTGTTTATGATAAACTTAAAACAAACAAAAGGAATCCGTCCGACGGGGGACATATCAAAGGAAAAACAAAATTGTTATTTTTATTTAATTCCGAACATTTTTATATTTATCTAACCTTTTAAACCTTCTCTGGACTTCAACAAATAATTCAAGACCAAAATTAGCCAAATCGGTCAAGCCGTTTTCATGTTATGTCGTGACAACGGAAAACGGGTTTCATTTTTATATATATAGATTAATACGCGAAGCATAAACTTTGTACCCCTTTTTACGTAAATTGCGCTTACGGAGGAGCATGAACCCACACTAGAGAATATAGAGTAGGAGTGTAGAATGTTAATATATTCTTGAATTATGCATAAAAATACATTAAATCAATTAAAAAAAACATTACACACAATACCGTGTATTTGACACACACACGCATGGATAATATTTATTTATTGTCAAACTTTTCTTATTGTTTAAAGTTTGTGCTCAAATTGACCATAGATTAATATTGCTTGTCTTTATTAATATTTGTCTTTGACAATAGAATCATAATAGTGTACAAACTTATAATTTCAATTGACTATAGTCGAATTTCGACCACCGGGAGACCACTAGCTATTGCAAAAACACATTGAAGTAGATAGAAAACTAAGGCGATAATGCTGTTACAAAGTACAAACTCTTTTTTTTACTAATAGCCTGGTACCTATATCCTATTCTTATATTATTATAATCACATAAAACAGGCGTATAAGAGTGCTTGCGGAATTGACTATTCGTGTTTTGGAGCACAATTTACATAGGTGGGGTCATTTCAAGAATAGTTCGAAGCGATCTTGTCATCGTTTATCCGGTTACAGCACCAAACACTGCCGTAGCCCATCTCTACTACTCGGATATGTATCGGATCGGATGGACGATTTCAATAACCCATAGTACGCTTTCAGTGAGTAGTATTTCCTATTGCGAACAATCCAGTTCTGGAAATACTCGTCTCCGCTCCACTCAAAAAATCAAAGAAATCTCAGTAAATACTTTCCAAATAACTTTTTTTGTTCATTTGTTCCTTTGGAGTTCTCAGCACTCCTATTTGTCTACTACGGTTTTCTTCTATCAAGAATGACAATTTTATATAATGTAATCACTGAAGTATGAAGTACTTTTTAAGTCTATGAATGTAATAAATTAATTAAATACCATTAATAATTATAAATTTCATTACTCACATACAGTACACAATAAAGCAAACTATGTTGTAGGTATTGCTTAGATTGGAAAACTCTATAACGGATACTCTTATGTAACGTTAGTGTTTAGGTATTAATTCCCAATAAATACCCATTGGTTCACATTTCAACACGTAGGTAAGTACCTACCTACTTATAATGTTTAAAAGGGTCGAAAATTATTTCGATATCTACAACCATTTCGGGATGTTAAGTGAAAATAATTTGGTTTCCTTTTAGCCGTATCTAATCGTTTTACGTGCTTGGCGTGTTAATGGGAATGCATTTGTTTTTAGAGTGATGTCCCATCAACGTTAAAGGATAATGGAAAACTGTTTCCTGCATTTCTTGTTTTGCGTCAACTACGTGTGGCAGTGAAAGTTATGATATAGGTACCCCATACATTTTAGTAATATGAAATCTGTTATTAATGGCTATTTTGGACAGGTCAGAATTCGTGACATTCAATATAATACAAAAACTGCAAATCATCGATTAAGAATGTTCAAAAAATTTTTTTTTGTCATAACCGTAGATATTTACCAAGTGTAGGAATTACTATCTTGCCCATGACACCGTGGACAATTAGTGCGTTTTAAAATATAGAATTATATGAACGCCAAATTTTAATTTCGGCATAGCGTGTCAGTGTACGGTAGATTAGATCATTTAGGTTGATCTCCCTAAAAATGGGGAGGCCTATGACCATTAGTCAGTATCATAGAACTGAAGATAAGGTTGATTGCCATATTGCCTATTAATTTTTGTGTGTGGCAGTGTTCCTTCCTAATTGCTGGTAGCTTCGGGAGGCTATTCCAGCTTTACTGTTTTAATAGGCAAGCTCACGGGTCTCGGTCTCAGATAATTTGCTAATATCTGCCCTAGGAAGAGCAGTGCTTCGCAGAATCTACCACTGGATCACGATCCACTAAGAATATTCGGCGATAAACTCAGCGGGCTGTATCTATAGATTAGGTTGCGCGTCAACTCTTTGATATATTTAAAACAAGCACCTTAATTTGCCGTTGTAAAATATATTGTATGTCTTGAAAGGTTTAGAAACGTTGGTCAGAATCCAAAGTATGTAAATGCACTGACAACATATAAATTTACTAAATTGCTAAATGCCTAATGGTATACCAACGGGCACTTAGTAATTTAGGTGTAATAGCTGTGAGATAACATTTTTGATAACGGGATTTTGGCCATTTGCGTTCGATGGTTTGTGTACAGTGTGCTTAGTGCGAGTTTTTTAACGTTCTCGATAGCGTAAAAGTTAACCCAATTTCGTATGCAGTTGGAACAGCGCCCCTAACAGCAAATGTAGGCAAATGATCCCATTCCATACACATATGAGCTAACTTTTACGCTATCGAGAACGTTAAAAAGCTCGCACTAAGCACACTGAGGTGTGCGCATGAGGTTCTGTTTTCACAGAAGTAGATCACTAACATACCTTGTATATCTTTCATGTCTTGCATATTTAGATTCGTTCTAATATGTTAAAACCATCCCCATAAATATGTTGAGGTTCAGAAGTCCGAAGCTCATTTGAATCTGAATTTTAGGATTTTGCAATGTGTTTCGCAGTCTAAAACTACATAATATAGGTATCATCATTATCACTATTACAACTTTACTATGATTCTATTGGTTTCAATGTTACGAAATGCGGCAGTTTCCAATGCTTTCAACTCGTTACTAAGCAGCATTAGACGATCCGTTTGAAAGGGAAAAAAAGAGGGGAAAAAAACGGGGAAAACAATTTTTTTTATCATTTTAAATATTTCAATAAATACATTTAATTATTAGTTTGATAGTTGTTAGAATTTTTTAGTTTGATAGAAGCTATTTGTTTATAATCTATGTTTTTGTTCCGAGTTTTAATTAAATAACACCAAGTCCACTATAAAAATTGTTCTAACTAACCTAATCTATTACCTGTTCATCTGACTTATAAATCAATAGTGTGATAATAAATACTCGTATTGTATGCTCAGTCTTGGAAACCGAATTTAAATTTATGAAGTATTATGGTAATGTAAAAATTTGCGTAAACATGGCTTTCATCTCTCATTATGTTACGCAACAGCACAATCGAGACAAATCGATTCCGATTAGAAAGTTAAAGAATTAATACCGATTCTTTCTCCGAAAACGGTTTCTTTTTTAATAACTGGAATAATTCACGACGCCTCAACGGTTGTGATAACAATTCCGTTTATTTCTATTATTATTTGAAAATATTGTAACATTGTTTGGATTTTTGGTAAAAAAATGTAACATGACCTATGTTAAATGAAAAATAGAGTTGATCTAATACTATAATTGAGAGGTGTGATGGTGAAACTTATATGTATGAATATGTACTTAGAATATTTCGTCTGAAGAGTTCTTAGATTTAGACTTTTTAGAAATCGATGGGAAATTACTAGGTGGGGAACTTTTAAATGGTGGTGATAATAAAAAAGGACGGGCATAGAGCATAGCGATTGAAGATGTTACGGCGGCTTAGGTGGGTGTGTGAGAGAGACAGAGATTTTCCCAACTCTTTCTACTAAATAACAATTAGTCCATAAAATAATCCTCCCCTCCTGGCTGGGCCTTGGCTCGCCCACGTGTCCTGGTGAAACTGGAAATGCCTTCAGGCCACCAGTAAAATTCCAATCATAAAAAAAAAAAAAACGTAAAAGGATTATTTTTAAACATTAGTTGCGTTTAAATACCATGACAAAAGACAACTTCCATATTTTTCATTCATTTCATCTTAGCTGTGGTCGTACCTATCTATATATATAAAGGAAATTTTATTAAGTTGGCGAGTGTCACAAAACTTATTGACGTACGGCTTAATCTCGTGTTTGTAATTTTCATTTTACTGTTTTATCCCAACCCACTGAGTTTCTCGCTAGATCTTTACAGTGGGTTGCGAATCCGATCAAGTGGTAGATTCTGCGAAGCACTGCTCTTGCTAGAGCTAGTGTTGGCAAAATAATCTCAGGTTGAGCCCGTGAGCTCACCTACTCGTCTGCGCGTACCTAGAATAACCCCCTTAGGTTACTAGAGTATAGGTAGAGAAAAATTAATTTTTTCAATATTTCGGTTACTTTAAAGTTTATGAAAATTAAAAATAAACTCGAAATTAAGCCGAATTAAGTCGAAATAGTTTAAATCAAATATTAAACAAAAAAAGTTACCGCCTAATGATTTATTCTAATGACAAAATAATAAGTAAATATTTTTTTGATTTGATGAAATGCCATGAACATTAATTTAAAATTGGAAAACAGTTAGTACTACTTAGAAGTGCACAGGCATTACGAAGTTCATTGTGCGATTCAGGTGTTTGAACTCAATCAATTAACACTAAGCTGTGAATACTATTACAAGCCCAGTTTATTTGCAAAAAAAACAATACTTCGTTAAATGAACCAATATATTTTTACCATTTTAAGCTATTGTCTCAAAGCGATCGACTGCGTACACGCAGCGAAGTCTATGGGCTCGGTAACTGTTTTAAAAACACAAGTACGGCTATGGAGATCTTATTCTCATTTCTATAATGCATGAAAACTCCACAATATCAATTTAATTTAAGGTTAATCATAACTTTCTAACGTAAGACAACTGTCAACGAACATATATGCACAATTCACCTAGTGACCCAATAACCCGGGCTAGCATTCAAAGCACGTATACTCCCTGGAGCCCGAGAAATTGGCTATTCAGCACGCGAAAGCTCCGCGCGGGGCCTAGAAGAAAGGGGGCCGGCGGCGTACCTGTCGTCTATAGTCGTATTTTTAATTAGACGAAGCCAACTGATAGTAGCTGATGTCGCTTTGTAAAATAATGTTGCCATATTTAAAGTAATAGTGATGCGTTCAGTTCTCGTTTAATCAGATGAATGAACAATGAGTGTGAATAGTTAAACACTTCAAACTATAAAAGAATATTATTTCTATTTTACAATAAAATTGTATTAAAGTGCTCTAATGTATGTTACTCGCAGTATGTAACTACAATAAGTTTTTTTTTTTCATTACCTACCTATAATTGTTTTATCTTATACATCTATAGTTTCAACTATATGATGTATTGAAAATAGGACAGTCTTACAAGTTTCCTCGCAATATTTTCCTTAATATGTAAAACACTCGGTATTCAGTATAGGTAGATACTATAGGAACATAATCGTCGAAAACTCGTTGGTATGTACACGACTAAAATTTGAACCCCGTACCCGATATCGGCAGTTCGGTACACTAACTATTCACTAGACAATCGAGGCAATTTCATTAATTTCACTTTGTCACAACCATGGAGTTAATAAGTACCTAGTAACTCTATGGTCACAACACTATTTTTATTTCATCAAAAACTGACAACACAGTAAACGTCAGTTGACTTCGTCTAATAAAAAATACATAGCGTCTGTTCTTGCGCACCTGTGCCGAAGTAAGCTCAGTCGAATCACGACAGCCGCGCCGTCGCACGCGCCATGCAACCTGACGCGTCCCCGCGAGTGTTATAACGGTACCAAGTTAGTGTGAATTACGATGGATGTGCTGTACTTGATTGTCATCTTGCTGCAAGGTGGGTCGCACGTTGCTCTGATTGTGTGCCGTTGCACTCGAGAAGACGCTGCACATTTAGCTAGTCCAGAGACTTCGTTTCGATGTCTCTATTTTGATTGGATTATGATATATTTTCGTATGTTCATGCGATTGAATTTATTTATTATTTATTTAATTTAAAACTTTCTCTGGATGCCATTTGAATAATTAAAGATAAAATGTAATGCATGCAATTTTTACGTTCACCCGCGAAACCAGATAGTTTTTTGGAATTTTTTGGGAGTCTGCTAACAGGGGTTCGGTAAAGACAAAAGTACAATGTGGTAGGTGAGCTCACAGGGCTTAGTTTGAGAGAACTTACTAACACTAGCTCTTGCAAGAGCAGTGATTCGCTGAATCTAAGACCGGATCGGAACCGCGACCCACTGAGAAGATCCGGCGAGAAACTTAGTAGGCTGTGTTAGGGTTGGTTAGTTAGTTAGTAGTAGTTGGGTTAGATCGCTAGTTGTATAAAAAACTTTGATTTATTGAAACTACTCACGTATCACCTATCTTAAATAGTATTAAGGCAGAAGTCTTCCCTGGGGTGTCAACAGCAACTTTACCAAGTTTCAACACAATCGAGTGGATACATTTATGACAACACTGTTTCTTTATATGAGGTAGACACCACCCTGCCTATTTCTGCCGTGAAGCAGTAATACGTTTCGGTTTGAAGGGTGTGGCAGCCGTTGTAACTATACTGAGACCTTAGAACTGATATCTCAAGGTGGGTGGCGCATTTACGTCGTAGATGTCTATGGGCTTCAGTAACCACGTAACACTAGGTGGGCTGTAAGCTCGTCCACACAACTAAACAATAAAAAAATAAAAATAGAGGTTGCTGTAAGTAAATTAATTTCTACTCATCGTACCTGGCATGTACATCGTACGGAGGACCGCATTATGTGGAAGGCATTGGGGAAGGCCTATGTCCAGCAGTGGGCAGATAAAGGCTGATGATGATGATGATGATGATGTACCTGGCGAGATAAAATATAAATATGTGTAACCTTTGTAATGATATTGATGTTGACGTTGACAGAAACATTAACATTTGGGTATGTCATGTATTAGTTTAGCATTCAACGTCTCTAATATATTAAGTGTATAATCTATGATTCAACGATAACAGGGAGGCACAACTGGGACAAAGAAAGAACATTTAATTTTAACATTTAAAGCATGAACATTTAATTGTCGATTCTCTATTTTAGGTTAGTAGTTATTGCATTAGTTGATATTTGTTAAGTAAAATATATCTGTATTTAATAAATAAAACTCTGTTTTAGATGAATCACATAGTGTTTTGCTTTAAGAAGAAATATAATAAATAATCTTATATATGTATGTTTAAAAGAGAAATTTTAAAGGCATAATAAAACTTGTATAAATCAGGCGGCCATTATGTCGTAATCGAATCCTCCCGATCCACTAACGGTGCTTTTAGGTACCCCAAACACCGGTCATCGTTCTCGTCGAACCCGTCGCTAGCGACGAAGGGCTCGACGAGCAAATCAACCCACAGACACAGCCCACTGAGTTTCTCGCCAGATCTTCTCAGTGGGTCCCGTTTCCGATCAGGTGGTTGATTCCGCGAGGCACGGCTCTTGCTATGGTTCGTGTTACCAACATCGTCAGGCTTGAGCCCCGTGAGCTCACCTACTAGTTAAGGTTACGCTGAAATGGTCTCTTAAGACCATCAGATAAGGTAGGAAAAAAAAGTCGTGATTCTCGATCGAACAAATAAAATTATAGTTAAATTTATATAATGTCTTAAATCGATACACTTCTAGTATTGGTGGCAATGTCCACTTATGCCAAGAAGGGCACAACCTCGTGTAAGTATTTTCCAAATAAACAAAATAAAATAATGAAATACGTAGAGAAAGACGCTTAGACGTACAGGTTATTGTTTGAGAAGAGTTGGTAGATTCATTGGAAAACGCTCTCTAAATCATAATACATTTAAAATCGCAATTTAAAATTTGGGGCTGGTGTACTGGTGATGGGTGTCTTGTGAACGCGCATGGGTAGGTACGAACACTGTCTAATTCATCCGCGAAGTTGTCATTCTATCCGGTTTGAAGAGTACAACAACCAATAATCTGTACAATTGGACATTATACGTGTTCCAAATCGTATAGCGGCAATCAAGTGGTGATGTCTATAGGCCAACTTAACAGCAGATGAGCCGTGAGATAGTTTGATGGTCTGCGCAAAACAAAAAAAAACGTGTGACACTCGGGAACTGCCGCGGTAAAGCTATTGCATAGCATTTTTTATCAACTTATGCAATTATAATTAGACAATGATAATTTTATATTAAAACAATAATAAAACAAGACCACGCTATATTAAACATTAATAAAAGCAAAACCTTAACTGTCCCCTTCACACTCATAAGCGAGACCGCGCGAGAGAGAGATGGACAGACTTTTCATGATGCGCATGCAGTGTGACGTCACGCCATGCGCTTATTCACAAACACTACACAAGCGAAACGTGTGAATGTGTTGAACGTGAGCTACATGGTAGGCGGAGTGAGGGGTGTAAGGTTTTTTTCGTTACGGAATTTCATGATTCCGCTCTCAAGCCGCGCTCAAAGCCCGCGATAAAATCTATGCAATAGCTTAAAAAAAATAGAGAGAGATAAGTCATACTTTTAAAGTAGCTAATAATTACTGTGAAAGAAAAAAAAAACGTAAAATACAAAACAAGATTTCGTACAATTTTCCAAGTGGTTTGTCTCGAAAAGAGGGTAATTTGCTTGGAGACAACGAGCATTGAGGGCGCTCATTTGGACGTTTCTATCTGTAGTATTTTGTCACACTCAAATTTTCACTCTCACTTTTCACTGCATAAATATTACTTGCGTCTTCAATTTGTACCGTTACCGTATTGTAGTTAATTGCCTCGGCTTGATGCCTCTTATATCGCAAGAACATTTTTTGGCCTTTATTATTAAAATCGTTATCTTTCTTGTTCATTTACGTGAATATCAATTAAATATTTGAAACCACGAAAACCAAATTCTAAAAATGTATGTTTTATCATAGAATTTTCTAGTCTTTATTGTTTCCGTTAATTCGGAATGTTAATCTAATTAATACAATAGCAACATAAATTTTCATACACATATCTGTAGAAATAGAAGAAAAACAATGATCTATTTCTTAATGTAACACGCGGGAAAATACGAAATTTTAAAAATGAATATCACATTTTTACTTAATAATATTTATTGTAAATGTAATATTCAAGGAGATTGTACAGAAAGAACCAGCCCTAAAATATATTTTTCGGTTTTCATGACTCTCAGACATAATCAAAAGTATTTTTACGGTTTAATCTAGTGTTTTTATTATCATTACATACGTATTATATCCGTCACGTCCGTCATAGTCACCGGACGACGAGATAAAACGTGATACTACGAGTAAACCATAAAAAAAACTTTAAATTAAAACCAACAGTATATAACATATTCTAAGGACGCTTATTCAAAATGGGTTCAAATATTAGAGACAAATTTACGAAATTATTCAGCGCTTATTCTTAAAGCGTTAATCGTACGAGTAATATCAATAATTCTTGGGAATAATTACACTGGAGAAAGACACGAAGTACTGCGCAATGACATGTCATGCACCACAGTCTACAAACGTCTCTGATTACTGACGTATCATGCGCAACGGTCTACGAACGATTTTGTAGTCAACTGAACTAGACTGTAACGTTAGTTTTCAAGGATCACGACTCCGCGACGGCACAAGAAGTGCGGTTTCAAAAGTTTACTTGTTGATCACGGAGGATGTCATTTTTGATCAGCATATCGTTCAAGACCGCGAATATGATAAGTTAATAAAATTTATTTTATCGTATCTTAGTTGCGCTTTGAACAAAATAAGATTTGTTTGTAGTGCGTAGTGTGGGTATTACGGTGTGCTTTTTTTTACTTAATTTCTTTTGTGAGCAGACGAGTATACGATCCACCTGATGATGAGTCAGGACCGTTGCCCATGCACGTCGGTAATGTCAGAGTACAGTCGAGAGTCCCGCATACAAAATGTTCCTAGTTCTATACTATTTATCAGATTTAGGTTATAGATGAGCTATCCTAAAAATGTTATGATCTAGAAGGATGACATAAATTAGAACTTTTATCCAGGTCGTCAATCTCTTCTAAGAAATTCTATGGCGTAATATTGAAAACTTCTATCTGAAATGCGATTAAAATTTATAATATGAAATTAAATTATGCAAACAAATTTTTCTTCACTACCCGCTTTGAGGCAAGAATTCAAATTCTCAATTCCATCGTACCTACAACATCCCAACATGACATTATAAAAAATTAAAGTCCATTTTTTTATTATTATTTCCTAGATGTGTGGACGAGCCCACCTGGTGTTACTTATGGTTACTGGAGCCCATAGACATCTACAACGTAAATGCACCACCCACCTTGAGATATAAGTTCTAAGGTCTCAGCATAGTTACAACGGCTGCTCCATCCTTCAAACCGAAACGCATTACTGCTTTACGGCAGAAATAGGCAGGGTGGTGGTACCTACCCGTGCCGACTCACAAGAGGTCCTACCACCAGTAATTACGCAAATTATAATTTTCCGGGTTTCATTTTTATTACACGATGTTATTCCTTCACCGTGGAAGTCAATCGTGAACAATTGACCACCCATTGAACACGGAATCTAAGTTCAACTACCGTGTAATGTAGTAATTTGCCAAAGTATTATAGACTGTCGTTCGCTGTGAAGCGAATTCCAGTTCCAAAATTGAAAAAAAGGTACTAAGCACTAATAATCGTACGAAGAACATAATTTTCTTTAGGAATTTAAATGAAGCTTACAAATAAACTATATCGCGATTCAGAGAAAACGTTCAGCGACATCTATTGACAACGGCATTAATGAATTTCCGCAATAAGGGTCGCGAAAACGTCGTCGTAGTATTCATAATATATGTACACAGCCGAGAGCTTATGAAACGTTCGCGTAATTTTAGGGGATGGAACAGGAAAGGGGTCTTTTGTGTGGCCACGGAACGAACGTAAATCTATAGATGTTGATTTTAATGTGATAGATACGTGTTCGTATAACAGCTTGCGTTACATGTATCTAGATTGTATATCTAACCGTTAGGACCTTAGAACTCATATCTCAAGGTAGGTGGCTGAATTTATATTGTAGATGTCTACGGGCCTATGGTAACCACTTAACATCAGGTGGGCCGTGAGCTCGTTCACCCACTTAAGCAATAAAAAGGCTTAAGTTTAAAGTGGTATGTAAGCGAGATATTGAACGTGAAATAATAGCGCGTTTATTGTCAATGCGGCGGCGGCAATAAGTATTGTTGTATTCACGCGTACGGCACTACGCTCTACGATCAGTAAGTAATATTAGGAATAATTATAAGGGCCGAACCATTTCGAGAAAGAGAAGATGATTAAAGGAATCTTGCTATACGAATTGAGGGGTTCGTTGTTCTAGTGGGGAAAGCGGGAGGGTAGACTAATCGCCTAACATTAGCGTAAGCTGTTATATTCGACTTTTCCTTTCGTTTTAAAGATACCCGATATAAAAACTTCGTTATCCCTCATAAGCGAGCCGAAGTACAAACCTTATTGAAATTGCTACTGGTTTACCTTTTATCTCTGAGACCACTAATATGTATTAGCGCAGAGTGATGTCTTTCAATCAATCTGTGTTGTGCTGGTTTCTGGTTTACGTTCGTTGGGTGCATACTTGATTGTGCGATGACCGATCCAACCTTTTAATATAACCTGGCCAAATAGTCAGGTTTTTTTTTATATTGCTTAGATGGGTAGACGACAGCCCACCTGGTGTTAAGTGGTTACTGGAGCCCATAGACATCTACAACGTAAATGTGCCACCCACCTTAAGATATAAGTTCTTAGGTCTTAGTATAGTTACAACGGCTACCCCACCCTTCAAACCGAAACGCATTACTGCTTCACGGCAGAAATAGGCGGGGTGGTGGTACCTACCCATGCGGACTCACAAGAGGTCGTACCACCAGTAATTACGCAAATTATAATTTTGCGGGTTTGATTTTTATTACACGATGTTATTCCTTCACCGTGGAAGTCAATCATGAACACTTGCTAAGTACGTATTTCATTAGAAAAATTGGTACCCCGCCTGCGGGATTCGAACATCGTTGCATTGCTCGGTACGAATGCACCGGACGTCCTATCCTTTAGGCCACGACGACGGTGGATGACGAACGGTAGGATGGCGGTTGGTATATATCCTGGCGAACTATAAACCTTGCGAATTTGATTTTATGACAGGATTTGAACAACGGCATGATCGCATCGCGTCATTCGAGTGGGTACGCCTACCACGTTATCTGTTTTGTTTGGTCTCCCTATCTACCAGTTGACTCGCGACGACCACTTTGACTCGTAGACGATCTTACGGACTCGGCTTGATGAAATTTGCTAATATCAGCCACAGCAAGATCTGTTCTTCGCTGAATCTAGCGCCGGATTAGCATCGCGAGGCACTAAGAATGTCATTGGGTTCCATATTATCGTTTAAGCCACGACGACTTAAACACGCTAGTCTTCGCAAAGACGTTAGCCTCGATTTGTTTGAGCATTCAAATGTGACTAAGCAATAAGATTCGTAAATAATTCACAACAAAATTAAATACATGTTGTTAAATAATCGTAAGATCAGTGTGCTTAGTGCAAGTTTCTTAACGTTGTCGATAGCGTAAAAGTTAAGCCAATTTTGTATGAAATTGGAACAGCGCCCCTAGCGGCAAACGTACGCAAACGATCCCATTCCATACAAATATGAGTTAACTTTTACGCTATCGAGAACGTTAAAAAGCTCGCACTAAGCACACAGATTCGGACTACCTACCTACCTTTGATTCCACCGTCTACGATGTTCTCAGAGTAACCGAAGACAGGATGAGATGGCACAACATCGTGACTACGAAAGTCACGCTTGAATGTTGGGGACCCAACCTCACAAATGATGAGCACGATCTATAAAACTGATAAAATCTTTTGATGATACGTAAACGCTGTTGCCTTTCATTGCAACAGAGTAAAAAATCCTTGCCGGTAATCACGGGCTGAGCTCGCAAAAAATAGGACCGAGTCCGACTCTGATCTTACTCTCGTCGTGAGTTTTTTTTTTTCGTGACAGATCTATTGTATTTCTTTTTGAGGTTTTTTGTTGTTGTATGACGTCAGTCGGGGCGCCTTTGGCCGCAAAACATTCTCACGTTCATTTTGACTTTCGCTTGCGACTATTACAATGTTATTTTAAAAAACAAGTGCTCTTGAACCTGCTATGCTTTTTGTTTATTATTTTTTTTAGCTTAGATGGGTGGACGAGCTCACAGCCCACCTGGTGTTAAGTGGTTACTGGAGCCCATAGACATCTACAACGTAACTGTGCCACTCACCTTGAGATATAAGTTCTAAGGTCTCAGTATAGTTACAACAGCTGCCCCACCCTTCAAGCCGAAACGCATTACTGCTTCACGGCAGAAATAGGCGTGATGGTGGTACCTACCCGTGAGGAGGTCCTACCACCAGTAAATGCTATTAAAACGCCAGCTAAGTCGGAAGACAATATCCACGGGCCCGTTATTAAAGCAAATTTCGTATTAAATAATTAAAAAAACGTTTTTTTGAAGCTTTACTTTGCGGTCTTCATAGTCGCCGGGTGACCACGAAGTCTGCAAAGTATCCGAAACTTCGGAATATGATATTAAAAAATGCGAAATTTAATCGTAAAAGTAGTAGCTGAATTCGTAAAAAAAAAATCGTACTATCCATGAAAGTGGACAAAGTTTTGTTGTATCTTTTTTTTATTACGTAGATCGGTGAATGATAACGCCGTGAGCTTACCTACCAAACTGTTCGTAGTTTGAACAACCCCTTAGCCTACCAACGATCGGGTAGGAATAAAGGGTAACAAATATACTGATATCGACAAACTTAAAGACTCGTGCTCTTTTTAAATTTATTATTAGAACTTTGAAAAAGGCGTGGAAACTACATTAAACCTCTTTTACTGTAGAAATAAATTAGTGATTTAATAAATGAAAATAAATATTTAAATTAGTATTAAAACTTTCCATAAACTGCACTGCACTGATCGTAAATATTGTCAAGTCAACGAAACATCAGAAATTGTAAAAAAAACCCACATAACGATAGAATTAAGAAAATTAGAAAGCAGAGTATATTTATGATGTAGATAGTACAAGAAAGATAATATAAATTATTTCGAATGTATTCGGTGAATAATTTTTCAATTCGTGTCTGTCTACACCACAAGTCACCGTCCCCTACAGGAAGTCGAGAAATTCAACACTTCCTGTTAAAGGCAGATGGGTCTTGAGGAATAAAAAATAAACAAACAATTTGACCTTTTTAGGGAACGCTATATTTAACCGTTACGCTTAAAAAAAACTTAAACAAAATTCAAAGCAATCTGAAAAGGCCAACGTCAGCTATCTGAGGCTATCTCTATCGTTTCGTGATAGTCTTAGAGTCTAGATTATAAAAGGCAAATGCAATATGATTAAACTGACATTTAGCATAATACTTCTAAGTCAAGTCCTTAAAATGGGTCGTATCCTTTCGATAGCCAGTTGATTGACTCCCCAAGCACTGACCCTGGCAATTATGACGAAGATGACTGCTTACAATTCGGTTAGATGTAGGTTCGTTAGCCTGCTATGTTAGTAAAAAAGAGGCGAAGTTAAACTCGACTGTAATATCTTTTACGTGCCGACCCAACCATACTATATGTTAATTAGTTTAATCGTAACCATTGTACCCATAGAGATTAGCGTACACGATTCCACTAATTAGAGTCCGCTTACACTAGATACTGTTTAATTTTCAATTCTTAGAACTAAAGTTTCGTAACTCGCTGAAATAAATAACAATAGTTTGCCAATAAATATTTGCTTACGCTCTAATTACATTTACGTCAATACACTACTCGAATTACGCGAAGTTCATGCGAAGATCGAACTTTATTAGCGTAATGGCCGACTTGCGAAATGATTTACTAGCAAAAAATGTGGGTTCCGATTGCGAACGAAGTTTTCTAGAATGCCGAATGGCTATTTCACGATAATAGCAGAATTGTTTTTTCGAAAATGTTTTTTTAAACGATGACTACAACAAAACGGCCACGGTGCATTTCGAAACTTCACATTTACGATTACAATTCAGATTATTATTAAAACGGTTATAACTATGTTTTATATCTACGAGTATATAGCGATACATTTTTATTGCTTAGATGGGTGGACGAGCTCACAGCCCACGTGGTGTTAAGTGGTTACTGGAGCCCAAAGACATCTACAACGGCTACTCCACTCTTCAAACCGAAACGCATTACTGCTTCACGACAGAAATAGGCAAGGTGGTGGTGTCTACACGCGCGGACTCACAAGAGGTCCTACCACCATATTAGATCAGTAATGATCAGTAACGACATTCACAGTGAGTTTCATTGAATAATTCATCAAGTTCTGTGGCTTTGTTGTGAAACTATAAATTTATAGAAGGCACAAATAGTTATTCATGGGCTCAAAAAATGAAGGGTCAGCAGTTGGCCTTAAAATCAATAATTTTAATCTTCAAATTTTGAGATTAATTGTGATTTTTTATGAACGTTTTCCGATTGCTACAAAATGTATATCTTCAATAGGTAATCGGAAGTACAACCTAAAACATTTACCTCTGTACTTGGATAACAAAAGTTTTTTAGAAGCTTTTGAAATGATTGTTAAAAATAAAAAAAATACAAGTCATTTCAAACCTTCGGGACGTTCGATGATTATACATGTATTGGAATGCGTTTTCATCTCAACCGGCTCAGCTTGTTCACAAAAAACACCCATCCAAGAATGCCGTATTGTAACCAAAAATAATTTAAGAGCTTTTAATTACAATGCTATGCACAATGAGGTATCAGTACCGGGCAAAACCAATAATATTTCTTTTAGATTAAATAGAAAGGAACAAAAAATAAAAGTTCACCTATTGAAAAAAAAACAGCCAATGATTTTAATTTGATAATATAAGATTAAATTGTGAAATGGTTTGATACTTACGTGTAATTTAATTAGCATCAATTATGTATTAACAATGACGAAATATTCATCTGCCTACACAAATCATCGATAACTTCATTAAATTTCTTACGTATTACACACAATTAACATGTTCGCATAAGAACAAACTTGCACAGGCATTATGAGATAGCATCCCGTTGCCGACACGTCATCATACGAAGAAAAGTGAAAGCTTCCTCGAATCAAATCTCTAATCCAAATTTGTCTTGATCTCTGATGTGTGCCTAAGTTAACAGTCATTGTGGTCCAACATTCTTTGGCCATTTCAAGGAAGGTCAAGACCGAGACTTTTTACCGTTGATTCCTCAGTTGTTTCCTTAGATATAATACAAGTTGTTTCACGCTGAATTAATGGTCTTCAATATCTTGATACTCCGAAATGATAAAAAAAATGATTCATTACTCTATAATTTTGTTAACCATTTTGGACGCTTCGTTCATTATTGACGTCCGATTTCAATACATTATTGTGTACAGTGCTCATTATGTTTCAATTGTTGATGCTTTTTTTGTTTTTTTTATTGCTTAGATGTGTGGACCAGCTCACAGCCCACCTGGTGTTAATTGGCTACTGGAGCCCATAGACATCTACGACGTAAATGCGCCACCCACCTTGAGATATAAGTTCTAAGTTCTCGAGTATAGTTACAACAGCTGCCCTACCCTTCAAACCGAAACGCATTACTGCTTCACGGCAGAAATAGGCAGGGCGGTGGTACCTGCCCGCGCGGACTCACAAGAGGTCCTACCACCAGTAAATAAGTAAACACTAAACCTTTTTAATTTAAAGCAATTATAACATTCAAAATGGCGACGAAATTATTATCGAACCCTAACTCGATAATGCACCAATTGACCTTTTGCTATGCTTTACTTACCTTTGTGTAGTCGTTAACTTTTTAATTTTTTAAAATTAAATAAGATTATAATATCGGTCAAGAAAATAAAAACCGCATTTTTTTCTGTAACTTGTTTCAAAAAGTCATCCACTTTCACACGTGCATGTTCTGTACATCCAAGTGCCTACTTTTACTCGACACACAACACTTACAATGGCGGCAAGGTCAACGACATTGTCGCATACGCCATTGAAGTTGAATTTTTTAAATGTGTCGAATTTTTTTTTTCATTGCTGACTCACTTTTATTTATAGTTTCTACTAGATTATTTTATAACGATAATTGACTGAAATTAATTTGGACGTAATTTATTTTTTAAGCATTGAACTTAACAGTTCTCTTAGTAGAAGCCGCAGATACAAAATAATGTTAAGCATAACGTGATGAAGTGATGACGCTTTAAAAATATTTTTTTTAGGTACTGTAGGTCGAAAAATGTATTTTGTTGTGGGTAAAGGATGAATTAGAAAACATTTCGTAAAAATGTTTATAAATAGAAGATTTAGATTGTACATACGCCAATAATTATTTGTAGAGTCATTCAGTTGGGGAAATAACTACTTTGGAGACTATGGAAGTAAACAGTGTTATTGCATTATCACTTTTAAATTTAAGGCATTTGCTGTATCGACGTGATTACCTTATTGTGGGCCTATTATAATCACGCACGGGTAGTTACCACCGTACTAAATATTTCTAGCGCGAAACATCATGTGTTTCGGTTTGAAAGATGAAAAACTCTTTTTACACTAAGATTGATATTTAGATACAGGTTAGTTAGTTACAGTTAGTATATTAGAGATAGTTTTATAACCGCTAAGTCCTTAACAAGTGGAGTCCATAACAAAAATTTAATAATTTACATTTAGATCATGAACAATATTATTATTGGAAATACATAACGCAACGTAACATTACAATATTATTGGAAAGTCTTATTAGATTCTGTAAAAGAATTTACTTGAATTTTTTTTTTTGTGATTTTGGACGTTTCCTCCTTAGATCTGTGCCACACGTAGTGACGAATGTCATTTCTCAGAATTCGTAGAAAGTAAAATCCGGAAATGCTTAACTGGATTATCGTAAAAGATAAAAAAACAAAAACAAAAAAGCAAAGACATTTAGAATGCGAGGTTATTCTATATCGAAAATGATTTAATCGGTTATAAGTAACAGGTTTACGAGAAAGTTGTGCATATTTAAATCCTCTTTATTCATCTATACTAATATTATAAAGAGGAAAGATTTGTTTGTTTGTTTGTATTGAATAGGCTCCGAAACTACTGAACCGATTTGAAAAATTCTTTCACTGTTTGGAAGCTACACTATTCCAGAGTGACATATGGTAGGGTTCTGTGTAGAAGCCCGCCTGGGTTGGTACCACCGTCCTGTCTATTACTGCCGCAAAACAGTAATACTGTGTTCCGGTCTGAAGGACAGGATAGCCGGTGTAACATACATAAGGCTGCCCATCCAGGCCAGGATAGGCAGCGCATCTGAGTCACTGATGTAGTTTGGATGTCTATGGGCGACGGTTATCATTTCCTATCAGATGAGCCGTAAGCTCGTCTGCCTATCGAAATCAATAAAAAAAAAAACATAACTATCATTTTTTTTGAAAAAAAATTAGTGATCCTTACTTAAACTCCAATAATGTAACCCAAGGTGTAAAAAAATTACCTAAAATATTTTTTAGATCGCGTGCCCTGCGAAATCTATTAATGATAGAATAAAATAATACTACGACTTTGTAGAGCACATTATCATTTACAAAAAATGTCGCGACAGCATAATATGTCGAACTATTATAGTTATGCCGCAATAAGTGTTATTTTATTTAAAAAAAATAAAAGAACGTCAAATATCGTTGAAGTTTTTTGTTAAAGACCCGAGCGGAGCCAGAGCGGGCCGCTAGTCCTAAATATGTTATCAACGATATGTTTGTATGCATTTGCAAAAGTGAAATCATTGATACAAAACCGATGTTTTAATTTTAATATTATTGTGAAGAGCATACAAAAATACGCATCTATAAATTCGTGTTTTTATTACTATGTATTTACATATCATATAGCTCACTTGTGATCATGTGTAAATTGTAAATTAAAGCAAGTGTCGTTTTGAGGGTCTGAAATAAATCGTACATGAAGTCAGGTTTATTTTAACTTATGTAAAAATTCAATACTTATATCGCAAATTATGATTTTTTACAAATCTTAAAGATCTCTTGTTTTTTTTTTTTTAATTACTTCTAACAGCCAAGCACAAGTTAATTAAAGATACATATTAATTGTCACTTTCGAACCAAAGTACATCGAATCGATCATTCAGCTAGGTCATGAGTAGGGTTGTCAATTTTTTTAGAAGTATAAAATTTGTGCTTTTGCCTTATATACATGGATTGTTTTTGGGTACATTGTTAAACATAAATAGTGCTATTTGTAATTATTAGTATTATAAATTTGAAAGTTAATTTTGTTGGTTGCGCTTTAACGTCTAGCAGGCAGCTTGCATACACGTTGTCATGATTACAGAAAAAGACAGAGAGTATTTTTTTATATGAACGCAGTGAACTCTTTAACTTTAAAGGCGAAGAAATTATAAAATACACATGTTTACATGAAATAAAGCATTGTTTTTATAGAACACGGTTAGCAGCCCTAGACACGAGACTGGAATAAATGACTCAACTCAACTGACCGCCTGACTCAGGGTCAAGGTGCCATCTCACACCATGAGGCTATTCATTAACGCACAGCTATCTCAGTGAATTTATGTTTATATATTAATATACTATTCATAATTTTATGCAAATGTTTAGGGATGTACTTAGTCCAAGAATTTTTTGTATCCCTTTGTCATTTTGATAAAGAGGTCAATGACCCCGAATACTAAACTACGATGCTTCGGATGGAATTGGGGATCAAGTCAGTATAAATCGGTAAAAATATATAGATTTAGACAAATTATTTTACTGCATATTGTATGAACGATGCAATGATCAGTAGGCTAAACAGTTTATTCGAAATCCGGATTTAATTCGTCTTACGCTAGCTTCATTATATTCAGTAGCACAAAGAAATAGATAGTAGGTATGTTTTACGAGCGTATGCTAAGGGCCCTGCCTATTTCTGCCGCGAAACAATAATGCGTTCTGGTCCGAAGGCCGTTTGAAAACTATACAATTTTATTTTTATTTTTTATTGCTTAGATGTGTGGGAGAGCTCACAGCCCACCTGGTGTTAAATGGTTACTGGAGCCCATAGTCATCTATAACGTAAATGCACCACCCACCTTGAGATATAAGTTCTAAGGTCTCAAGTATAGTTGCAACGGCTGCCCCACCCTTCAAACCGAAACGCATTACTACTTCACGGCAGAAATAGGCGGGGTGGTGGTACCCACCCGCACGGACTCACAAGAGGTCCTACCACCAGTAAGATATTTTATTGCGTATGTACCCTATTCACATAGTTCATAATCATTATTATCATAAGGTCGATAGGTCTTTAGAGCGAAGGATTGATGACGCACACAATGAACGGTTCGTAATCAAAATGAAAGTTTTATGAAAACGAAATAAAATATATATTATCACTTAATTATAAATAGCACGTAAAAGAAAGTATCCAATCTATCAAAATAAATTATTTTGCATTTTATAGAACGGTAAAAGAAAGACGACAAATACAGGTGTGAAATTAGCCTAAACAAAAACAAAAAAACACAATTCAATTACTCTCTTAAATTGTTCACATTGTAATCGTCGAAGGGGACAACGAATGATAATATCCTTCAACTTTAAGAAAAGTGTACTCATATCGTTCGTTGACCTTTTATTAACAAGGTACGCGTGTTATGTAAGCGCAAAACGTTTTGTAATATTGTCCTTACCGGCATAGGGAAAAAAAGGTGTGAAAAAACGTCTTCCCAAAATTAAGTTGTCTTTTTTTTATTGCCGTATAGGCATACGAGCATACGGCCCACCTGATGGTGAGTGGTTACCGTCGCTCATGGACGTCAGCAATGCCAGGGGCAGAGCCAAGCCGCTGCCTACCGTTATAAAGTTGACAGTGACATTCATGGATTGGCAAAGGGAAACGTAGCGTTCGTGTAATTCATGTTGCAAATAGTGCATTGAATTATTTTCTCGCGTTTTAGCGAGTCATAGGCTTAGCTAAAACAAATTTTACAGTTGAATATCGTATTATTACCATTATACTATTTCCGATATTTCGAATTGCTTATGGATTCGTCGACAATAAAAAAAGGCCAGATTAGTCTGTAAAATTATTTCAATTTGTGAATTAAATACTAAATGAATAGTAGATTTTGAAAACACGGGTACAGCTGTTATTGTACCATGTAATCGAAGTTTCGATGATGTTGGAAGACTTTGAATGAGTGATCATGAAAGTACTCACCGTGCTGTTCCGATACTTTACTTCTCCAGATCAAAAATGTTAATGCTCTTACAAATTTTAGTATCACTGTTATTCTGTTTTTCTATGATAAGAATGTTTAAATTCGACGAGTAGGTTGCAGTCAACGACATCTCTTGGATCGCAGATTAAGGAGGTCTGCCTCAGTCAGCACGCTTTCGTTGCTCCGATAATAAGCTGACACTTCTACAAAATGACCTAAATATTTTTCGCTTTCAGAATAAAATTTATGAGGTTGATACTCTCTTCTTGATAGACAAGTTAACGGCCTACTTGCTGTTCATAGACAAAACAAAGTTGGCCACCAACGAGACACGAGCTCGCGCGCAATTGGATGGTATTACAATAAAACCATTTCAAAAATTAATTTTATGAGACACGAAACATATTATACTTAACCTTTTTCGTTCTTTTTTTTTAAAAGTCGGCTAATCACTACATAGTATAAAACAAAGTCGCTTTCTCTATATATCTGTCTGTCCCTATGTATGCTTAGATCTTTAAAAGTACGCAACGGATTTTGATGCGGTTTTTTTTACTAGATAGAGTGATTGAAGAGGAAGGTTTATATCCATCCATCCATTAAATAATGGAGAAATCAATAATAAATTATAGTTTCCGAAGCGAAGCGAGGGCGGGTCGCTAGTAACGTAATAAGAACCACGTTCAAATTTCAAATTATTTCCACTGTTTCCGCATGAACGCTTCCGCAAACGCACGGACCGATCACGTTAGTTTCCGGCCATCTTCGTTCGGTCGACGTCAAGTTTCAACCGCTTTCACTGATCTACAACGCTTCAGATAATCTATACTAATATATAAATCTACAGTGGTTTTTACGGATGTTCCGGTATAACTACTCAACTATACATCCGATTGACTTGAAACTTGGTATCCATGTAGAAAATACATGTACTTCATGGATAGGCTAATATTTATATGAGTGTTGGACTCCCTAATAACAATAAATAATAATGTTAATTTTAAGTGTCCAGCGAAGCGGGCGAGTACGGCAAGTAAGAAATAAAATGATTCAACTGTACGATCATATCCAAATGCTGTGACTTTGTCTTGATTGCTCACTAATCAAACATTTGTGTGTCCTACTTGCCAATTTCTATTACATAGTTTAAAAACACTCAAAGCTCACTAAGTCGATCGCTGATCTTGGAATAATTATCATTTTTCAAGTTTTCTTAGTTCTTGTATAAATAAATCCTGGTATGTTTCTCGGGACTTGCGATAACTCTTCAATCGATTTTTATTCAGATAATCTACATTTAAGTGTAATATGTATACTATACTATACAGCAAGCACATGTTCGAATTTGAATATTTACCTACTGCTAGTTTATTTTACTTGTGCTTCAATAAATAATTATAATATATATGCTATCGGCCGGATCGTAAGCTAACCATGGCAAAATCATAATTATTTCCATAACAAATACAGCCGATCAAACGAAAAGCGGTAAGGTATGGTGTGTTTGTGATTTTACGAATGTTTCACGGAAAATGGGCTAGCGATATTAGGCGACGAAGTGCTTTAAATTATATGGAAATGCGCGAAGGAACAGATAGAATGTATAGGTTTCAACAAAGCTATGTGCCACTGAACTATGTTATTTAAGTAAAATGCGTTTAAATGATTATTGCGCCTTCATGGTAAAAATCATTTGTGTTACTAGTGACACCAGGTGGGCTGTGCGCTCGTTCACCCACCTAAGCAAAAAAAAAACCAAGAAATGCTTTCATTTATTCAAAATCACGGCACCTCTTCTAATCGTAAGGCCTCAACAAAGGCGAAAGTACCAGGTCGACCAGTAACAATACAGCGGTCGCAGTACTGAGCAGCACTTTAATTATGATCTGACGCCCCAGTCGAACTCCCAGGGCGTCCAGGAGCTCTGCGACGACGCGCGTCAGGTCGTCCACGTTGCGCCACCGACGCCATATCGTCGCCGCGTTCACTGCGAACAGCGCGGATCCGACTCCACAAATGAATGCCTAAAAAAATAAAAATTAATTTATTGTCGATCTATTTTTTTATTGCTAGATGAGTGGACGAGCTCACAGCCCATCTTTTGTTAAGTGGTTACTGGAGCCCATAGACATTTACGACGTAAATGCGCCACCCACCTTGAGATATAAGTTCTAAGGTCTCAAGTATAGTTACAACGGCTACCCCACCCTTCAAACCGAAATGCATTACTGCTTCACGGCAGAACAAGAGGTCCCGCGAGGACCTCTTATGAGTCCGTGCGGGTGGGTACCACCACCCTGCTTATTTCTGCCGTTAAGCAGTAATGCATTTCGGTTTGAAGGGTGGGGCAGCCGTTGTAACTATACAGAGATCTTAGAACTTATATCTCAAGGTGGGTGGCGCATTTATAGGCTCCATATATAGGCTCCAGTAACCATTGAACACCAGGTGGACTGTGAGCTCGTCCACACATCTAAGAAAAAAAATATATATATAAATAAGGAGCAGATTAGGAAATACGATATAGACGCTCCTAATGTTACGTACGACGATTTAAGACGATAAATGCAATAGTATTATACAAAAGTCATACCGTCGAACCTGGAAAGCGTTGCCGCCACACCTCTCGATGCCGGCACAAAGCGCAAGGCCGAGAGTGGACAGCGAATACGTCACAAGCAACCCTCCAGACACCGACTGCTCCCAGCGGAACACCCGAACCGACCGAAGATGCATCGTCAGCAACGCTATCACCACAACCAGAGTTGCTAAACGCAGCCCCAATACTGATGGCCGATCCTTGAATAGGATTGATGAAAAAATTAACATCTGTTTTAAAGCTATTGTATTTTCGCCATTAACTACTACTGAAAACCTGATTCAGTCTGTTGTAATAGTGAAATTTAATGTCTCTTATACGTTGATCGTACATTTACGAATCTTTCCTTAAAGGCTTCAAGAAAGACGAACGAATGTATCGGTCACGAACAAACAAACATGCTAACATTCATTTCAAGCGGTAAAAGGCGACATTTTTGAAATTTTACAGAAGAGCCATTTAATGTTTAAAATTTTGAAAGAAACTCTCATGAATAAAACAATACATCAGCTACTAAAATGGTGTAAACATAATTGAAACTTGATTAAAAATAACGAATTGTTGATGCGAATACCAAATAAAACGGACCTGTAATTACAAAGATAAATGTCGCGAACTAAGCGAAATGTCGCTTAAACAAAATAGCATTTCAGGATCCTCGATTTTATATATCTGTTAATATGTTATATTCATTAAGAAAAAAGCTTATTATCAACCTCAACTTCAACCAAGCTTTCCGATTTGAAGATTACTGTTGTACCTAGTGTTTTTGAATGTTTTTTTATGATTTACTTTTAAATTGAAATTCGATTGAGTTTTCACTCATACATTAAAACCAGTGGGCAAAGGCCGCCACGTTGTGAAATGCATGGTTATCCTGTTTAAAACGTAAACAACATTTTGCATGGACAAGTTATTTATTTCAATTTAAAAACAAAAAGATTTCGTAGTCGTTACTTTAAAAGTTATTAAATAGATTAGAGGTTATTGTCAACAACTGAAAAATAAAGGTTTTTTTTTTATTTCTTAGATGGGTGGACGAGCACACAGCCCACCTAGTGTTAAGTGGTTACTGGAGCCCATAGACATTTACAACGCAAATGCGTCACCCACCTTGAGATATAAGTTCTAAGGTCTCAGTATAGTTACAACGGCGGCCCCACCCTTCAAGTCGAAACACATTACTGCTTCACGGCAGAAATAGGCGGGTGGTGGTACCTACCCCCGTGCGGACTCACATGAGGTCCTACCACCAGTAATTACGCAAATTATAATGTTGCGGGTTTGATTTTTATTACACGATGTTATATTCCTTCACCGTGGAAGCCGATCGTGAACATTTGTTAAATACATATTTCATTAGAAAAATTGGTACCCGCCTGCGGGATTCGAACACCGGTGCATCGCTCGATACGAATGCACCGGACGTCTTATCCTTTAGGCCACGACAACTTACAAGAGTTACAAGTTTTCTATTTGTAAATGCCTGTGTGTTGGTCTCGTGTTTCTAGGTGGATGTTGGTATTTATGTCTCTGGGCTCCATAACTATTTGATATTAAATGGATGGTAAACCCTCCAATACATTTAGTGCGTAAAAACAAAAAAAATAATACCATAAAAATTAGCGGGAAAACGGAATTTTAATCATTATCTGTACCTTTTCTCGATCCATCTTGTAACATTGTGGTTTTTTCGTTAAACATCTTTGGTACATACTTCTTATGTATTCCTTTATAAAATACGTTGATTTATTTCTATTATAATATAATAGATCCGAGGGCTTTACATTTCCTTTAGGAAATCGCGATTTCGACATTCAAACTTAATCTAAACACATGCTATTGCCGATATTACAAAATTTCAATACAAATTACCTTAGTGTAGTGCGATATATTGGTGTTCATTGCGTGTATTCGAAAGAATTTCTCAATTTAACGATATTTACAATTGAATACGGTACTCGATGTAAAAACGTGACAGTATTACGTCAACCGCAAATCCATAGAATACACGAATGACATAAAACGTCATAAAGTAAAAAAAAGAAGGATTTTTATAGTTATTGCCTAAAGTCGTTGTGGCCTAATATATAAGAGGCCCGGTGAATTCGTATCGAGCGATGCGACTGTGTACAATTTTTAAAAACATTACATTTATTTATCCGTTAAAGGCATACGAACAGCGTATACGTATCTCGATACGTATCTTGTAATATTACCTAATCTACTTAGATAATACAGTTCTGATTTTCTCGGCAATTAAAGTTACGCCTAAGAGTCTTTAACACTAATTAGCTAGCTTCTTAATGGTTTTATAGCAAACAATACTCTCTTTAGAAGCATGCAATGTATAACAATGTAAGGCACCAAATACTAAACTCTTTTGAACCAGTTAAAGGTTTTAATGGTTTATTAAACATCAGTCAGCTACTGTAGAACGGAAGGCCAGCTCAAGGGCTCAGATGATGTGGGGGAAGGCGTCTCAGGTTTCCTAACAACTTGTTTTTAGTAATCTTAATCTCGCATTCATCTCTCTACGGATATTGCTAATCTATTTATATAAAAATGAATTGCTGTTTGTTAGTCTCGCTAAAACTCGAGAACGGCTGGACCGATTTGGCTAATTCTGGTCTTGAATTATTTGTGGACGGATGTATACGGTGTATACGGATTCCTCTTGTTTGTTTTAAGTTTATTTTATACAAAAATTAAGTCGAAATCAGCCGGGTCAGTTAGTAATCTATATTATATAAATACGTGAAGCAAAAACTTTGTACCCATTTTTACGAAAATTGCGCACACTGAGGAAGATGAAATTTCACAATCTTATAAAGAATATAGAGAAGAAGTGCAGAATGTTAATGTTTTTTTAGTTATGCATAAAAAATACACTATATCAATAAAAAAAATTACACACACTACCGTATATTTGACATAACACAAACTTAATAATATATACTCTTTGCTTATTGTCAAATATTTTAAAGTGGTGAAATTGAGAATACATATATATTAATATTGTTTGTCTTTAATATTATTTGTCTATAGTGTAGTATTGGCGAAATCTCTGATTATATTATAGAAGTATAAGAGTCTTTGACAATAGAATCTTAATAATGTTCAAACTTATAATTTCAATTTATTATAATCGAATTTCGACGCAACTTTTTCAAGCAAATATTTATAATCGAGTGTTTTAAAATCAATTATCTCATAATATGACAGATAATTCATTTTAAGCTAAATATATTATTATATACTTGAAGTAATGTAAAGATAGATTATTAAATTAATGTTATGCACACCTTAATTAGTGCCGTGTTGAAATTCTATATAGACACAAATTGAAACACGCGCTATTGAAACTGTCATCTAAACATTTTGTAGTAATCGATTACTAATAAATAATAGTATGAAACATGTTTCGTAATCAAAATCGAAATTATTGCGAAATAAATGTTCGTATTATAAAATTAATTATCAAGCGAATTTTATACTTTTGTTTTGCGAATGCGCTATTTAGCTATTTATGTTTTGAAGTGTGACGCAAAACAGACATTTGAGACGATGCAATGACCTCTCGATTATGACAGCAAAACATTTCGCGACTTTAAAATTGGCTAAACGATTTTTTTTTAAGAAAATGAGTTTTATTACTCGAACGACTTATAAAGATGGATTCTATCTATACTAATATATAAATCTACAGTGGTTTTTACGAAACTTGGTATCCATGTAGAAAATACATGTACTTAATGGATAGGCTAATATTTATATATGGGTGTTGGACTCCCTAATAATAATGACAATAAATAATAATGTTAATTTTAAATACTCAGCGAAGCGGGCGAGTACGGCTAGTCAGGTTATAAAATTAAACAGTCCTTTTAGTTCAGAAAAGCTCAAACGTACTCTTTCCGTCACTTTTAAATCAAGCGCATACCTTAAAGTATTAAAATCGAAAAAACTAAAAAATTACAATTCTTCAAATAAATTTTTGGAGTTTACCAAAAAACAAAAATTTTGGATTAAACCAATTCAATTCTATAAGTACCATTTATAATTGTAGTAGCATAATAATATTTACCACATAGTTATTATAATTATTTCTCGGACCTGTTGTAAACAAAGAATCACTTTCTGTAGCAAATTATTTGGTTTTACGTGTCAAAGGAAAGCATACACAGCATACACTCCATCCGATGGTAAACATTTAAAGCTGTCCCTGGGCGCAATGCTAGAGGCAGAATCACTTTCTGTTGCAAATTATTTGGTTTTACGTGTCAAAGGATGGCATACTCACCATCAAATGGCAAACATTTAAAGCTGTCCCTGGACGCAATGCTAGAAGCAGAACCAGAAACCTACCGCTGAGGAGTTTGAACCACGTTTTGAAGAAAGACACGACACAGCGCTAACACCTATACCTAAAAGAAATATCGAAATCTATTAAGCTTTCGGTTTTATAGCTCCCTTATAAATGATGCTCTTAAGAGTGGGTTGTGCGGTTAACAGTATAAAAAGACTCGTTAGCATAAAATAAACATAATATGATTATTATTTTTATGACTTGTTGAGTTTCAGTAATATATTTAAGGTTTGTCTCTCATTATTTGCAGGCTATGTATCGGCAGCTTGTAACTTCCCGGGAGCGCCGGCCCATTGCCACGTGACGTTCTCCAACGACAGCCTGACAGAAGGCACCTCTGCCTGGTACGAATGTGATCGAGGCTTCGAACTGCTCGGTCCCTCTAGGAGGGTGTGTACGAGAGATGGAACGTGGATTCCTGAGGGAATACCGTTTTGCGGTGAGTACCATTATCGGGACTAAAAGGTTTCTCTTTACGTCCATAGCAAATTAAAACCTTTGTTAATTGATAACTGACTGATCGTGTATAATTTAGATGTTTTTTTTTTCTTCAAATGACAATTGCTCTTTTTAAAAGATCAATATAGCCCATAGATGTAACAAGAGTAATACCGCGGACCATATTGAGACAAAATACAGAAGTTTAAATGGCGTAGATACAACGGCTATATTTTCAATCAAAAAGACAGACAGAATTGTAATAGTTATGCGGTCCTATAAACTGTCCAAGCAAACGGTCTTTTCAGTGGACACTCTTATCAAATTGGTCATGGTTGCTCTGACGCTAAAGGATTCGTTAGGTCCCCAATGTTTTCGAGGATTGCCCTCCTGGCGATGCGCTTCCAGATCTGCAGGTTCGAAGTGATTCGAGTAAGCTGACCCATTGTGGACAGTTGCTTTCTTTATAAGGTTGTTGGTCAATCGCTTTTCTCTTGCCTTCCGTCTGGCCTTGAACCATAAGTCTTTCCATGTCCAGTCTCTTCATCGAGCCCTTTATTCTACACACTAGCTTTTCCCCGCGACTTCGTCCGCGTGGAATAGTTCACAAATAATGTTTTGTTTTAGAACAAGAAATTTGGTTAGCATAAAAACGTTATAGTGAGCCAACCTTAGCATATAGACATATGCTGTCGCGGACTTTTTTTTCAGATCTTTTAAAGGGGAATAATTCTGTCATACATTATTTTAGCGAAACTTTAACCGTTTCTGCAGCGCACGCAGCGGAAGCTCTCAAAAGGAAAAAAAAAACGATTTTAAAACATTCTTTATTGGTGCTCCGCTTGTATTGGTCTTAGCGTGATGTTATATAGCCTCAATAAATGGGCTATCTAACACTGAAATAATTTTTCAAATCGGATCAGTAGTTCCTGAGATTAGCGCGTTCAAACAAACAAACTCATACAAACAAACGCACATCATAGTTAGTCATCTTGCACATTGGAGCGAATGTTCGTGTGACCTACTTTTACTTTCTCTGTGAAATCACTTCACATGCCGTGAATACTGCGAAAACAGCGGAAGACGCATTGTGTCTCGCTCCCACAGCTCTCACTGGTGGAAAGTCAACTCGGGACGCGCGCCCTTTGCTTAAGTCTCTACTGTCTTATAATTTTTAACTATCAGTGGCCAGTTCGAAAGAAAAAGGTTTTTTGTATTTCGAGTTTATAGTATTGTGTTATATTATCTGTATGATGTTTATATATATTTTTATTGTTTATTTGTGTTGTGTATTATTCAATTATGTGCATTAAGGTTTGATCCATTTAATAATAGTATACCGTAACATATCTGTTGTTGTATCCTTTTTTGTAGATAAAAACGATGGTCTGGAAGAGATCTATTTTAGCGATAAGACCGCCTATTGTACAATTATATCTGCCTGTTGACTGTTTATCAATGCTGATTGTGTTTTGGTGTGCAATAAAGTAAATACTCTCTCTCTCTGTCTCTTAGATTTTGTATGTACACACGCACATCCAATTTTATATAGATATTATGTTTCCGTTTAGAAGTAAAAGTCTTCCTCTTGTACCAATCTTTTTCAACTAAATGAGGTCGATAAGTTGAGATCGAACGATAAAGAAGAATATAATGTTAAAAATATGTATAAAAGTGTACGGATCTTCGCAGCTTTCATACATATGCTATAAGTACTGGACATAGAACCCCAAAGTTCGCCACAATGATTAGTCCTGCTGTGACCTCATCCAGAGGAATCCCGTCACTTTCATGAAGTCGTCACAGCACTATTTTAAGACTAAACCGCTCTGGCCAGTGTCATTTCGACCTCGCAATCCGTCGGGCTATGTCAGTGAACAGGATTCTCCTGTTGATCTAGTACCTGATTTGATCACGTGGCAAACTCCGAGCGTAGCTCTTCTCAATGATATTTAGGTGACCACTGATAAAGCCTAATGTGAGAGATGTATTTTTATCCGCCTCGAAATTAAATATATTCAGGACGTATATTTAGATTTTATTTTCATATTTCATGAATGAGTATATCAGAGAAAGTGTGAACGTAGCCCCGGTAATCTACAAATTAAAGAGCGGACGGATAGCGTGGTATGGAAATGTGATGCGTAGAGAGAAGATGCATGTGACTAGGAGATGTATGGAAATGGTAGTGCAAGGTAGAGGGGGAAGTGATCGACCGAAGAAGATATGGATGGAGTGTGTGAATGACGATATGAGAGAGAGAGGAGTGAGTGTTGCGATGACGGCTGATAGAAGAGAAAAATTAGCTGTGCCGAAGCCACCTTTTTTTTTTAACGCTGGGGATTCCATTTACGGATATCCGACCGAGAGGGGCTTTGACTAAACCCCATCGAGCTCCACCACTTCGATTTCACGAAACCTACGGTACAACACAAAGTGCGCCGAAGGCTTGCCGTAGCCGGTACCCGTCCTGACAACGGGACGGGAAAATCCCGCAGGACGTCGTCTCGGGAGACACACTGTTAGTGGCGCAGTGCCGACCCCACCTAGTGGGATAAGGTGGAGAAAAAGAAGAAGAATTTTCATGTTTAAATTTTAGTTAAATTTAGTCATAATATATAATACATATTAAGATTGATTCTAAAAGCGATCTTACGATTCGTTATCGAATATTTTAAACCGTAATGGAAATCAGTTTATAATCGAACGTTGACCTTGTGTGAACTATGATTGTGAAACAAGGTCACCGTTTTTATTTAAATTAACATTAAATATATTCAAAAATCAATTTTATTGATTTAGTGGAGGCCCCAACTAGTTATTTAGAACATGTATCTCTGTTCTTTAGATATTAACAGTTACTATTTGATTGTAAAAAATCACCATTTTCACTGAAACTTTTTATTTTATTTTTTGCATAGATGGGTGCACGAGCTCACAGCCCACCTGGTGTTAAGTAGTTGCTGAAGCCCATAGACATCTACGACGTCAATGCACCACCCACCTTGAGATATCAGTTCTAAGGTATCAGTATAGTTACAACGGCTGCCCCACCCTTCAAACCGAAACGCATTACTGCTTCACGGCAGAAATAGGCACCTACCCGCGCGGACTCACAAGAGGTTCTCCCTCCGGTAATCACTATGTAAAAAACATATCGCATAAATATTTCTAAGCTACTAGAAAATAGCGTTTTTTCTAGAAAAGAGATCTCATCTCTAGAGATGTCATTTTTAACCACTAATTCTACTGGTTCTCTAATTTAACTTTTAATTCAGACAACATAATTTATTCATTTCGATCATCAGAAATATTCTGATTCAGTTCCTAATATACTTAAAATGTTACACGTGCAATATCAGGATGTATGTAGATATATGCCTGTATATATAATTATGTATACATATCATGTGGATCCAAGGGTTATATCTATGCTGCATATCTTAAAAGGTCTTATTTCAATGCTTACATTTCTTCGTTATGGTTAATTTTAAAATAAAACACATTGACAATATTTAATCTCTTATTTATAATATGTTATGTATGTATGTATGTAGTAAAAAACAATTAATAATTCATGAAAATATATCTGTCTATTTTATGACCTCGACATTTTATTTGAGCTAAAATCACAAAATGATTATTCGTTGATTAGGAAAGATTTAGGATCCGCTTTATCGTTTTAATTTCCAATAACGTACGTACAAAAAACATATCGGTATATTTTACACGAAATTGACGTGATCGGATCTAGGTCTCGGGTTGCCAAATAACAAAACAAGAAATTAATAATAATGTGCGGTTATAATACCGGTATTCCAGCTTTGGAATGCCATCAATATAACTATTGGAATTGTATCGGTCAAAGTTATGGGATTAAGCGGGTTTAAGTTCTTTACGACTTTTTGTAATAGTGTAATTGTAGCTCTTTTATAATCATTTTTATTAAAAATCTATTATTGATGTAATGATTTGTTTTTTATAATACTAGAGGTCCCGCAGTAGTCGAAATTCGACTATAATTTGAATTGTAAGTTTGTACACTATTATGATTGTATTTTCAACGCCAAGACTACACTATAGAAAAATATTAATAAAGACAAACAATATTTAATCTATTCTCAATTTGACCACAGACGTCAAGAACAAAAGTTTGACAATAAATAGTATGCATGCGTGTGTGCGTCAAATACATGGTATGTAGTGTGTGTAATGTTTTCTTTATTGATTTAATGTATCTTTTACGCATTATTTTTTAAAAATATTAGCATTGTGCACTTCTTCTCTATATTCTCTATAAGTGTGGAAAATTTCATACTCCTCCGTCCGCGCAATTTTCGTAAAAAGGGATACAAATTTTTTGCTTCACGTATTAATATATAGATTATCCCTATCCTATCCTATCATTGTGACATTCAGCAGGTTTGAGACAATTATGTATGTTAGTGTTGATGCTACTTTGTAACATATGTATATACGAGTTGAGAGGGCCGTACGGTCTAATATGGCTCTAATATGCCTATGTTATGAATCCATCTTAGTGCAGAAACCAAATTTGCACTTATACCTACTATATTTACATATACTGTGTACAAAAACCGGAGGCCGTACAAAAATTGTAGGGACACATAGCCAAGCACATCGTAACTACACTTACAAATTGTCGGTTACTAAGTGGATAAGTCGAGCGATCTATTTACATTGAATTACTTGAAACCGGAGAAACGAAATTTTCTATGTATGCCTCTCTCTTTCTCTCTCTCTCTCTCTCTCTCTCTCTCTCTCTCTCTCTCTCGCTCTCTTTCTTTCTCTCTTCTTCAACTTGCGTCTACCCAATGGTGAGTGTCGGTCTCTTCATATGTACTCCGTTATTTTCGGTCTCTTGCCTTCCGCATTCAATCCTTACCAGCTATTTTGACCGGGTCATCGGTCTACCTCATTGGTTGTTTGCACACATTACAATGCTTTTTATGTCTAATTTATTCATAGGTCTAAGTCTTTGTCAAATAAATAATGATTTAGTGTCACAATCCGAAATAACAACGGATATTAAAGCGAAGGAATGGAGGCTTCAATGCGTGGTATAAGTTTTCGATTTATTTTCACGACTTCACTCCTCCGTCTTAGTTCTGACTAATTAAGATAACGCATCAGAGTCGACTAATGATAATCATTTCGAACCTCCTGAATGAAAAGCTTACATTCATTTTGTTAATTATAAAAACAATTGAAAGCTTCTAACTTAAGCCGCACGCATAATAACGGGACCAAAAGTGTGCCAGTAACAATTTAATTATTATGTTATTATAACAACATTCAATCTTGGAGACAAGTGAAAAGGCGCAGGTGTCTAACTATAGTTCTTAAGTGGAACATTCGAGAAATGTTTCGCACTAACCGCTGACTGTATCTCAGTGTGTTATTTTGAAAATTATCGTCATTCGAATAATATAAATCGGCTAAATAAAAGAAAACAAAAGAACAAATGTATTGAAATTACATTACAAAACCACTGACGTACAATTAATTTCGTAAGAATTACATTAATTTTTCCCACGTACCTACTTTTCACGTTCGTAATACGCACGATATAAACACATGATTTATACACGAAATCAAAATCCGTACCTAGGTGCCTGTTAAAATGTCCTAATTTCGTTTTTAAATGAAATGTACGTATGAAATCAATATATATATATACATATATCCAGTCCAGAGAACGTTTAAAAGGTAGATAAATATAAAAATGCTAGGAATTAAATAAAAATAACAATTTTGTTTTTCCTTTCATGTGTCCCCCGTCGGACGGATTCCTTTTGTCTGTTTGAAGTTTATTTTATACAAAAGTTTAGGTCTTTTATTTATCGATTGAGGCACTACAAAGTCTGCTGGGTCAGTCAGTCAGTAGTCAGTCAATAAAAATTTACTAAGACGCTCTGATACATTTACGCGATATAATTATTTATAAATTAAATGCAAAGTAAAATATTAATGTTCATGTAGCAATACTGAAGCTTTCACACGGCACTTATTCAATTCATCTCCTAGCTTTCATTTTCGTTACAAAATTGATAGGTAGCATTAGCAAAAAATTTGGTAGGTCTTGTTATTAAGATTCAGAACATTTAAAAGGCTAAAGTTGTCAACTTGGAACGATGCGACGCTAACACCACAACGAAACAACATTAATTACAACAAAAAAAAACATTAATTAAGAGTATAAATAACAAACATAAACCGGTTTTCCTACCACCGATATATTAAATCAGGGGTTCCCAAACTATATTCTGTCTACTGCCCACTTTGAGAATACATTATTTTTTAGCGCCCCTATTTTTTTTCACCTACTTAAAACCACTATAGCCAGAGCTCACTCGGTGTCTAAGAGTTTTTTTTTTTTTTTTTTATTGCTTAGATGTGTGGACGAGCTCGCAGCCCACCTGGTGTTAAGTGGTTACTGGAGCCCATAGACATCTACAACGTAAATGCGCCACACACCTTGAGATACAGTTCCAAGGTCTCAGTATAGTCACAACGGCTGCCCCACCCTTCAAACCGAAACGCATTACTACTTCACGGCAGAAATAGGCGGAGCGGTGGTACCTACCCGTGCGGACTTACAAGAGGTCCTACCACCAAAGTCCTCCTAGATAAAATTACAAATCGCCTCCCAAGCCTCTACACAAGCCCTCATTTTTTTCTGGGTCTCTTACCGTCCCCCTTTAGGCCTGCAGCGCCCACAAGGGGGCGTTATCGACCACTTTGGGAAAGGCTGAATTAAATGTATATAATAAGTTAATATTTATATAAACTTTTTTCCCCGTCTTAAATAATATCGCTGTGTTATATAAATAGTCACGTATTAATAATTTAGTATTCAATTGACGTCTCGTCGTTATGCAGCTGTGTTGACCTACAGACCTGGCTAGGTTTTTAACCCGATAAAAGAAACATTATTGTGACGTCATATATGTGTTTTTATACGTATACTAGCGGACCCGGCGAACTTTGTTCCGCCGCACAGTTTGTTTTAAACACGTCAACTTCAAAATTCTACTATAATTAACCATAGAATATATTACGTTTAGCTGTCAGTTGCGTTTTGTTATTCTATATCAGTTGCGTTTTGTTATACCACGTTTTATGTCACGTCCCTTGGGAACGTGATAAAAAGTATCCTATGTCCTTCTCCTGGTTCTAAGCTACCTCCTCACCAATTTTCAGCAAAATCAGTTCAGCCATTTTTGAGTTATAAATAGTGTAACTAACACGACTTTCTTTTATATATATAGATGTATACGTGTAATAGGAGTTCATGGCTGACGAGCTTTGGAAGTTTTCAAACACGGTTCTAAGGTCGAGGGGGGAGAGGACTGCCGGGTTTTTAAATTTTTATATAAATATTTGAACGAGCTCACGACCCAATTGATGATAAATGATTACCGGAGCACAACGCGAATATCGCCATTCACCTTGAAACAATTCATCGAAGAAGAAATTGTTCCACCCTCAAAATCGTACTGCTTTACGACAAATATGTAAATGTGTGCAGATCGGTATTTTATAATAATACCTAATTTGCATGTTATTTTTATAGTTTTTCGTGTTGTTCAAACTGGCAGCCCTAGAATTGCTTAAAAAAAGGTTGAATGTCAATGTGAGCTATCGGTTGTTATTACGATGTTAATAGTTTTATTTTGTAAATAAAAATACCCTACAATCACACATGTAATATCGAGGGCTGAAAGACTTTTTTACAACTTTACCGGGGAGCCATTTAAAGTTTAAAATTTCGAAAATCGATCATTAACAAAAAAAAAACTGCTTACGCTGTTTCAACGGAGTAAACTTAATTGAAGTTCAGTGAAAAACATCGAACTGTTGATGCTAATAACAAATGCACATTTAATAACAAAGACGCGTAATAAATGACGCGTATTAAGCGGAATGTCGCTTAAACCAGATAGCCTTTCACCCTTCGGCATATATATTTATAAAACTGTATATCGTCGTTGTCAAACCATAATCTGCTATATGCACTTTATGAGATTTTTACTTTTTTATCTTTTCGTATAGTTCACAGCCCTATCTACCGCATAAAAAAACTGTTATGTGTCTTAAAAATTCACTTTCATATAAAATTTAATACGAAAATGTTTTTACTCGTTAATTCAAAATAGATTTTTTAGCAGATAGCAGATTTTGGTTTGACAGCGACGATATATTCGAGCGGACTCATAATACATTCCACTAGCCGCGATACGTACGCAGTTCTTTACGATGATAATATTATGAGCGCATCGTTCTGATATGAGTAACGTCACTGTTACACTTCAGCGCATACAGTACTGGGTCACTGTCGCGCCCGGTAACAATGCAACACGCAATGCATACATTGACACTACTACAATGCCATTGTCTTAGGTTTTATATTGCTTAAATAGGTGATCATATTTGAGTTTACTCCCGATCCACTAACGGTGTTTTGAGGTACCTCAAGCACCGGTCACCGTTCTCGTCGAAGTCGTCGCTCGCAACGAAGGGCTCTGCGAGTAAACTAACTCATAGACACCGCTCACTGAGTTTCTCGCCGGATCTTCTCAGTAGGTCGCATTTCCGATCCGGTGGTAGATTCTGCGAAGCACTGCTCTTGCTAGGGCTAATGTTAGCAACGCCCTCAGATTTGAGCCCCGTGAGCTCACCCCTACTCGCTCATTTACGCTGGCACAGTCCTCTAAGGCTACCAGCACATAAATAATATCAAAATATCTTGATTTATTTCTGTGTTTAATGATGACGACTTTTTTGTTTCCGGCTCCCTTAAAAAAACGTACTAACGTTGATATTCTGCCAAAAGTTTATAAATAAATTCACAATCGATCTCTGAACAGTCTCTCAACAGAGATGAACAATCGTTTTAGCGTGAGGTTCTCGAAGAACCAAACATCGAAGAGATTTCTAAAGATAATGACAAGTATTCTTTTTTTTTTTTTTATTGCTTAGATTGATGGACGAGCTCACAGCCCACCTGGTGTTAAGTGGTTACTGGAGCCCATACACATCTACAACGTTAATGCGCCACCCACCTCGAGATATAAGTTCTAAGATCTCAGTATAGTTACAACGGCTACCCCACCCTTCGAACCGAAACGCATTACTGCTTCACGGCGGAAATATTCGGTTAGTGAACAACAATTTTATTCATACCTTGCTTCTTTTTCTTTTTTTTTCTAGCGTTTTCCCGATCTATTTATTGTCATGGTCCGCTTTCCTACTTAGACTTGCCTTACTATATTTACGGAATTATCCTACGTGACAGTGGTTGTCAAGAGATCAGTTTTAGCGATAAGCTCAGTCTGTTTTAGATGTTAATTATGTCATGGTATGCTATAAAGTAAACTCCCATTGATACAATCTACTGAGTTTCTCGCTGGATCTTCTTAGCGGGTCGCGAATCCGAAAATGCGCGAAAAAAGCAAATGGCACTAAGCATAGCACAATTATTTACTACATACTAAATAAATAGTAACTATGTTCTGCCTATTAATTTATTTTGATATAAAACAAAACTGTATGTTTGTTTGTTTATTTAGTATTCGTTATATTGTGAGAAGACGATTGTGGTTTATTTATTGTTATCATTCCGGAGTGACCTCTGTCATGGTACTACATAGAAACGTAACTTCAAGGTTTTTTTTTTTTAAGATGCGGGTATATTTCTTGTATTGGACATTTTCCGTTTAACTGCCTGAATTAATTTTATCAATAATATTTTCTATTCGATAACGTATATTTTTAAAATGTATTTTTTTTTGTTATAAATATTACAGTATTTATTAATGTAATGTCACCGATGTC
The DNA here is from genome assembly GCF_030269925.1 of Bombyx mori. Classification (NCBI taxonomy): domain Eukaryota; kingdom Metazoa; phylum Arthropoda; class Insecta; order Lepidoptera; family Bombycidae; genus Bombyx; species Bombyx mori. The sequence continues at coordinate 2,464,706 of NC_085107.1, read as the reverse complement.
TTTGTAGTTTCACTTTCTACTTAGAAAATATATTAACAGTTTCATTTTTAAAGAGCGGTGAACGACCTCACGGCACGCTAGGTTTTAAATGGCTACCGGAGCTCATAGTTATCATAACGCCGGCGCCCATCTTGAGACATGAGGTCGAACCTCATTTGTACAATTCGACGGCTTCTTTACCCATCGAACAAGCAGTACGTACGTTCCCCTGCTTACGATACGCCATACAAATAAGTAATTACACAAATTTCTAACTCATGTTGGATAAGTTGGATTTTTATTTTATTAAGTGTTGCTATATGTTCCTTTAAATGGGCAGGCCATCAGGCTAGATACAAAGACAACAGATGGACAAAAAGATCGGTCGTATGGACAGGTCCACGAGGAAAGAGAGCTAAAGGCCGCCCGTACGCTAGGTGGGTAGACGAAATTATAACAGTGGCTGGTAAAGATTGGCTGAACACCGCCAAGGATAAGAAGAAATGGTGTACCTTAGAGGAGGTTTTTACCCGAAGGGGGTCCTTACAGAAATAATGTAAATAATATTAACATTAATTTAAGAAAAAACTAACTTTTTAATCCTAAGCAAACTTCTTAATTAACTTTTTAAAATTAAATTTTTACTTTTTAACTGTTTAATAAAATAAAATAAAACTTTAGTGTATGTTCAAATTGTTTGTTATTAAGTATTTTTGTGTGGAATAAAGAAAGCTTTATTATTATTATTATATGTTCCTTTACTGTGGAAATCTATATACGCAAATACGTATTTCTTTAGGAATAAATTGCATCTGCCTATAGGTTTTGAGTGCAGCACAATCGAACCGCTTCTAACAAACCGGGCGTTTTCTCTTTTATGAGTGAAATTATTAAGAACTTGCCATGAGATAACATAGGACATTATTAACAGCTCTAATATAGGAAAGAGATATCAGAGATATCTGTTGTGTGTGTGTGTGTGTCAGGTTTCACTGTCGGCCTACGTCGGCGACGACACCGTTAGCGACAAGTGGTGGCTGGCACACTTCGCACACACCGTTACGCACAGGGCTGGCAGATACAATAATAATATGCACTTTCATATCATTAATAATATATATCGTCGATAATTATTTTCTTTTTTTTTTGTTACACGCATGCCAATCATTCGTATAACAATAAGCAAATCATAAATAGAAGGATTTGATTCGAGCCCTATACCCCAGCAGAGGTTAATAGGAAAGAAAGAAGAAAATCAGGTTTTGGTACAAAACTCATATACTTTGGAGACTTTACGCTCTACTGTGTTATATATTAAGTTAATTTGTTACCGAAGCCCTTGAATATAATCATAATCATTCTTAGCTATATCTATAGTACACGTGTAGCGTGCAACATTCGGTTGCACTCGGGCGTCATCGGTCGCGATCGGAGTTCCCGAACGCGCAGGTGTCCCGTGACGTCACACTGCGAGTTTCGCGCGCGTAAGTTGATTGTAAAACGTATTATAATTTTAGTTTTAATTTGTGCCTTGTAGTGCCTAGCGACTTGTTTACTGTTTTTACTTTATAATAGAACATTGTACACATATTACATTAAATATATATTGTTTAATTGGTGTGTTTGACTTTTATGTGTTCGGAGCATAATATCCCGAGAATACGAATAACAACCACACACGCACGAGGTTACATACATCCCTGTGTTGTAGATGCGCGCGGTATGCATAGTACGCGGCGAATCATTGATGTTCTAGTTTACTTGCATCCGATTTACAAGCCCTTCCTTGCTTCACGCACACTCGTATTGTATGTACATACGTAAAAACAAAACAACATCATCATTCCGCTGCCCTTCTCCCAGTCACCTAGGGTCGGCGCAACACGTTTTCTCCTTCTATACTCCTCTATCATATACAATTTCTTCGCTCACTCCCCTCTTACACATATTCTATACTCCTCTATCATATACAATTTCTTCGCTCACTCCCCTCTTACACATATTCTATACTCCTCTATCATATACAATTTCTTCGCTCACTCCCCTCTTACACATATTCTATACTCCTCTATCATATACAATTTCTTCGCTCACTCCCCTCTTACACATATTACCGTATTTCACGCATATATGTATGGATATCTGTGTTGTCATTACATGTATTGCCAGATATATTTTCGTATGTAGAGTAAATATATACAAATTTGAAGACTTTTAGAGGCGACAGTTGGATGTACTTGTAATTTCTTATTTGCTCTAAAAGTGAGCGATAAAACGAACAACTTTTGGCTCAAATTAACGCTTCCTAACAAGTGGTTATTATCGTGACTTCTAAGAATGAAGGGTTTTAAATTCAATACGATTTCCATAGTACAATTAATTTATTTTAGACGTAAATGGACCCTACGTGCTTCTTTCGCGAAATTTCTAATATATCTCTGATTTTGTAGCATTTGGAAAAGACAATAATCTAAAAAGGCTTGCAAATTGTATAATATTAGTCTTAACTGCAAACCAACACGCTCCACACTGTTACTATTGTACTAATCCCATCTAACTTTGTGAAAAAATTAATATGATTATTTAAGTTAAGAAATACATCTTTCTTTTCTCAGAGATTTTTATATTTATTTTTTTGTTATTACTATTTCGTGCTTTTTACCTATCAACAGCTAATTGAGTTGGTATTTTTGTTGTCAAAATTTAATACTAAAGTCGCCAAATGAGATAGATTAGGAAGGGAGGAAATTTTATTTAGTATGTCTATTATTAAATTCTTTGACGATTTTGTACAAGTGTTTAAATATCAAAGAAAAAAAAAAGAATCTTCCATAAAACACGCATGATATTAATATAATAATGATTTTTTCCCCAGTTTATTAATTATTTAATTAGCTTCAGCAGAAATTTGATTGTTTTTGAATTTAATTTAATAGTATAAGGCTATTCCGGTTTTAGTATATTGTTACCATAAAAATTTAATGTATTTATTTATTTTAATTATATGCAAAAATTTATTCTTTGGCTCCTTGTAAATTTTAATGATGAATAAATAAAACGTTTCACGTAATCAATAAATTTTAACACGAAATGAATTATTCCATAGGACTATAATGATTTCGAAACCATTAATATACATGTATATAATAATATAAATATTTATCGTTAACTAGCGACCCGCCCTCGCTTCACTTCGGAAACATTAAAACACACATGAAACCAAAAAATAAAAATAAAATAAATTTTTTAAAAAGTAGCCTATGTTCATCAGGGAGAATGTCGGCTTCTAATGGAAAAATAATTTTTCAAATCGGTCCAGTAGTTTCGGAGCCTATTCGAAACAAACAAACAAACAAATCTTTCCTCTTTATAATATTAGTATAGACTATCATTTTATTACGCAATCCAAGCTTCAAAAATGAAAATACTCATGACCTACCTGCATCCAGATCTCATGTACAAAGCACGCTAATCGAAGATAGTGAGTGATACGCAACGAGAATTGAATCTGGGCAGAGTAGATATTAGCACTAAGGCACTTCATCATGGATTTCATGTCTAAGTTATTCTATTACATACCCAGCTGAAGTAGTGAAAGGCATCGTATACTTCCTAGATACATTTTAAATAATTAAATACATATATGTATATATTTAATTCATAGTGCAATTTTAGAACAATCAACTTCGCATTTTCACAATACACGTGCCAAAGCAAACTGCAATAATGTTGCAATCATAATTTGGTACCGTATACGTGCAAAGCCGTGTCCGATATACATAATATGTATTAGGCACAAAAAAGTATTGTAACTTTATTGCAAACTTGGTTTTTTTGTTAAACAACTTTTTCGACGACACGGATTATGATGGAAAATGGGCTAGTTCATAAGAATTTCTTTGCCGATATAAAAAATATATATATTCAAAAACAATACAAAATGAAAAGAGCTAGAATATATGCAAAGAATAGTACAAAAAAGGGTGCGTGTACTTATGTACGCGCGAAGAAGTTATACTTTCTTTTTATTAAATTTATTCCTTTTTTTTTTAATCTATTTGAAAAAAAAAACGATTAAGCAACATCCTCAAACACGCATATTGGACATCCCTTTTCTTGACATCGTATAAATTCGGTAATTCTCGGTACGGTTCGGAAAGTTCACCTGCAGCTATATTCAGACTCGCCAAGTTACGTCGGTCGTATTGTAATGAGCGATTTAGTGGGCAACTTCATTCTGTTAATTTTGTGTCACGGTGCGCGCGCATCGTAAAATTTAACTCTCATCAATTTTTCATAACGCATCTAAAGAAGTATAACTTCGATAATCTTCTTCAAGGTAGTTGTATCAGCCGTTGATTCATATGGGCTGTTGATTCCTCGTGCCCGGCAGAGACGTATAATGGAACTGACAGTCATGGGCTGCATTGTGTTTTGTCACACGGATTGTCAGCATTGTGGCGATTATCTAACTGCTAATGAGACAGCGGGCGTAAGCAAGCGTCACCAATCAGAAGACATCCATTCAAACGCCCATCAGCCCCGATCGCATCATCATCGCAGCCTTTATGTGGTCTCGTGAAAGTCGTGCGTTTCTGTGGGAAAAAGCCATGACGTAACTCTTTTATGTAATGACGTAACGAATTTCTATTTTCGTGATTGCATTCTACGGTTTCCAATTATTTCTTTAGGGTGAGTGACGTCATCAGAGTAAAGTCATCTTGATTGCATTAATTATATTTATTTTAGACGTAGAGCTGTGTGAATTAAATAATGCTTAATTAGGTCCGTGGGTCAAAGGTGATGGTTTAAATTGGTAAAAAGATATGCAATTCGGATAAAAAAAATATTAATACATTTGTATGTAAGTATACTCTAAAATTCTAACAATCTATACTAATCTATAAAACAGTGATTTTTACGGATGTTCCGTTATAACTACTGAACCATGCATCCGATTGACTTGAAACTTGGTATCCATGTAGAAAATACATGTAGGTACTTAATGCAAAGGCTAATATTTATAATAGGAGTGTTGAAGTCCCTACACCAGTTGCGGGGGCGTTAATGATGAGAATCTTTGTGGGGGTGAGAAATAATAATGTTAATTTTAAATACCCAGCGAAGCGGACGGGTACAGTTAGTTTGCTTATAATATCAGTTGTTTCGCGCGGACAGCCGTCAGTAACATACGTGCTATCAATTGCGTCCATCCAAATAAATAAATAAAAACCGAAGCTCGTAGACATCAAGATACACCTCCCGGGCCCACTTCGGGACATTTCCTAAATCTTAAATGTAATAATCCAACAGCTGTTCCGCCCTTACCACTGGAATGCGTCACTGCATTGGTACGTTAACAACAAAAAGTAGGCCACTACCAATCGCACCAGTCACTTCTATTTCCAGAAAAATATAACCGTATGCGAATCGATATAATCGATTTTTATAATACAATACAAAAAAAATCGATTTTTTATAAGAAGAAAAAATAAACATTCGGGGATCAATTTATAGACTGACGAGAATCATATTATCAAGCAAAACTGCTCAATTTTGTTAAGCCACAGATTATCGTTCACGACGAATACTTTTTGTGCATATTATATTTTACATATGTATACCGTGGTATACTCTTACTTCGGGTTATCCGTTGGATTCCAGGTCGCAGGTGTCCCGTGGTAACTGTAGATAACAACATGCTAATTCGTTCGCCACGGTAACAGCCAACGGTATGGTTGGACACGAGACTGATCTAGTAACTCGTTGCGTTCCAACTTTGTATACTGTATACATACATATATGTATATATTATTAATACGTGAAGCAAAAATGTTGTACGCCTTTTTACAAAAATTGCGCGGACGGAGGAGAATGAAATTTCCCACACTTATAGAGAATATAGAGAAGGAATGCAGATTGCTAATCTTTTTTTTAAATTAGCATAAAAAATACATTAAATCAATGACAAAAACATGACACACACTACCATGTATTTGACACACACGCATTTCACTTCTTTTGTTTATTGTTAAAGTCTATAAGCAAATTGAGAATAAATTAATATTGTTTGTCTCTAATGTCATTTGTCAATAGTGTATGTATGTAGTCTTGACGAAATATATGATCATAGAAGTATAATAGTCTATGACAATAGAACCATAATAATGTTCAAGCTTATAATTTCAATTAACTATAGTCGAATTTCGATTACTGGGGGACAACTACTTAGTTGAAATAAATTAGGCAGTTATTGTTAGGTTAAGTTCTTCATTTGACAGAGCCGCGTGCTTTGAAATTGTGCTTCAAACAGTATAACAGTGCACGCAGATTTGTAATTAGTCCAGGTTTCGCGAATCGTAGATAGATAGTATCGATGGGCAATAAAAAAACGTGGGCTTAAACCGTGAAAGTTTTAAATTTGTGCAGATCCTGTTTCCTGCTTCCGGCAATTTTAGTAGGCTTTTAAAGTGTTTTAAATTTTTGATATATTCGAGTCGAATTGCACGCCAACCTTAAGTGTTTTTCCAATTCTTCACATTGGTGAAAAAACTTCATTCCGAATCGGTGGTAGGTTAATGACTGATTTTAAAACGTCCAAAATGGTATACTTGATTATAATATACAGAGTATATGCCCTACGATCATACGGTACAAAGTAATTTACGTATGCAGATTTTAGTTTTAATAAGGTTAACTAGTTACATAAATACTCATTCTACACGCGTGCGCATAACCATAAAAGAACTTTAGAATTGTTTTGAAACAAGCACGGGGATTTCTCTCGGCTGTAGCATGTATTTATTAATTTTTTTAAATGAAATAATAAAGCGGTATTACTATTTCAAATTAACTTGTAGTAGTTAAAGGTTATTTATTTGTAGGCTTTTTACTATTGGACATATAGTAGTGCCTCAATCGATAAATAAAAGAACTAAACTTTTGTATAAAATAAACTTAAAACAAACAAAAGGAATCCGTCCGACAGGGGACACGTCAAAGGAAAAACAAAATTGTGATTTTTATTTAATTCCGAGAATTTTCATTCGTTTATCTACCTTTTAAACCTTCTCTGAACTTCCACAAATAATTGAAGACAAAAATTAGCCAAATCGGTCCAGCCGTTCCCGAGTTTTAGCGAGACTAACGAGCAGCAATTCATTTTTATTTATAGAGATAGATTACGAGTATAATAGCGACGTAGAACGGATGGTCGCCGTTGAGGTCGAAAAGTTCTTGAGTCGGGATCGCGTACCGGAAGACGCAGCGTGGGTAGGCCGCCCACAAAATGGACCGACCACCTATGGAGGTTCGCGGGGATTTGCTGGATACAAGCAGCGCAGGACCGATCTTTGTGGCGAAGGTTGAGGGAGACCTATATCCAACGGTGGACGTCTGTGGGCTGATAGAATATAATTAGTTCACGGGCCAAGGAGTGACGTCTTTTTATCTAAGGAAAACGACATTTACAGATTTATGATTTGGCCGCGTTTCGAATCTGTCCGTGAGCGATAATTACCACTTGCGATGCTAGCATATCATTATTAGCGATAAAAATCTTACTCTAGTCCCGATTGAAATAAATAAATCAAGATTAATCGTACCACGCACAGTTCAGTTTTTGCCTGAAATTCGCATAACAAACAACAAAATAAGCTCCCCTCCACGGTGTTTTCCGAGCGCTGTGACATGTCCTTCTTCAAATGAGCCTTGTGGAGAGTATTAAGCGGTAGGCAGCGGCTTGGCTCTGCCCTTGGCATTGCTGAAGTCCATGGGCGGCGGTAACCCCTCACCATCAGGTGGACCGTATGCTCATCTGCATACAAGGGCAATAAAAAGTATCATAATAGTGTGATTATGTACTTTTCATGATCGCCCAAAGAGCGAATTAATAAAATAATCACAAGATTAACGAGCGCAGATCGCGAATGGAGTGCGAATGTGTGGCAGTGGGACAGCCGCGGAGCACACCAAACGCAATAGAGATGGAAAGTGTGTTCGGCCAGGCGTAACGCGAACCGAAAAACATTGCTACGCCACAAAATAGCCGTGAGATCGTCTTTACGATGCCTATTGCTTGTTATCATCGGCCGTGAGATTTTTATTATTTGCGACAAGAGTTTGATTGGTTGAATCATGAGTTCACAGTCCCAATTTTTTTTATCCTACCTATTCTAGTAACCTCGGGGTTTAATCTAGATTCGCCGAGCTTGTAGGTGAGCTCACGGGGCTCAAACTTGACGACGTTGCTAACACGAATCCTAGCAAGAGCCGTGCTTCGCAGAATCTACCACCGGATCAGAAAAGCGACCCACTGAGAAGATCCGGCGAGAAACTCAGTGGGCTGTGTCTGTGGGTTAATTTACGATAACCGGTGCTTGGGGTACCTAAAAGCACAGTCCACGGGTAGTGTCTACGTGTAAGAGTTGAACCCACCAAACAACATGTTTGCAACATGCTTAGGTGGACCAGTTCTTGGCCTAGATGCTGTTAATTAAATAACACAGTCCACAGCTATCAGTACGTGAATGAAACCACTGACCTTGAACCATGCGATCGAGTATTTGATAGCAGCAGTCTCAACCTTCAAACTAAAGCGCATCACTAATTCAGGAGCCCGTGCAGGCACTTATCACAAGTGCAAGGCAATCCTGATACCCTGATATAATAAACAGGGAACGTTGTTGCTTCTTTACCAGTGATTTTCTTAATCGCTCATTCCGACACCCACGGGAAGAGAAAAAACCACTTAACACCCCGTGGGCCGTGAGCTCGTAAACCAATCTAAGCTATAAAAAAAGAGGAGGAAACCTGCAGCTAATCTGATCTTAAATAGCTGTCGATGTTCTTGGACATCAATAGCATTTTTACAATACAAAAAAAAAACAAATCCACAAATATTCTATTTATGTAATTTAAAACATTTCGTCTTATTGACGTGTGACGTCACGCTCGTGCAGTGACGTCACGCTCGTGCATCTGTACTGATCAGCTCTGTTATTGTTTAGTTAAATTCGTGGTAAAACTAGTGTGTATTGTTGCTGGGTTGTTTTAATAGTGTATAACGCTATTAAAATAGTGCTTGTGATAATTTTTAACAAGGTTATTCTTCATAAAACTTTAAATACGAACCTAAAGTTCTATTAGTTTCAATATTACAAGGTTTCGGTACCCACACAAAAGAAAAAACAAAAGGACACTTATATTTCTTATTTATTCCGCCCAAAATATTAAATCACACAGGTTACTTTAACATCTATATTCCTGTTGTCCATTTGTAAAGCACAAAATAATGGCAAAGTGTGGAGCATGTGGAAAATTCTTGTCAACCGCGGACTGTGCGCGATGTAGTAAATGCAGTGACAATTTTCATAAAGGATGCGTGGCAATCCCTTCTACGGGAGTAGCGCCTCGGGGCTGGATCTGCCCGAGTTGCTTAGCGAAGGTACCTCGTGGGGATAATGCTGCAACTCCTGTGCGAGGGTTGACAGTTGTCGGGGTGCATCAGACTTCAAACGAGTGCGATGTTGATGCAGACACGATGAATCGGTCGCTGGAGTCCCATGTCGACCTTGGCTTAGAAATTCGATCTTTTAAGGATGAGCTGGTGGGCCTAAGAACTGACTTAAGAAATTGCCGAAAAGATATCGCTGAGTTTAAGGAGCTTCTCCAGTCCTGTCATGGACGTATCGACGCGGTGGAAGCCCGTGTGCTGGGTCTTGAGGCTCGCCTAGCGGAGATCGTCCCAACAGTAGCAGCTTCTGACTTGGATTCCACGGTGGCTGAGCTTCGCATGCAGCTGCGTGAACGCGACCAGGACTTGCTCAGGAACGATATTGACATAATTGGTTTGCCGGAAGTCCGTGAAGAAAGCGCTTGTCATTTAGTCCAGGTTGTGGCTGTAAAACTAGAAGTAAAACTTGACGTGTGCGATATAGTCCACGCGGAGCGGATTGGTGCAGTAAGACGCAACTTCACTGAGGGCGACGAGAATCGTCCTCGTATACTATCAGTACGACTGGCTCGTCGCTCGGTTCGCGATGCACTATTGAAGGGAGCCCGCGTGCGCCGTAACCTCTCCACTACTGATTTAGATGTACCTGGCCCCGTCCGTACTGTATATTTAAATGAACGTTTGTCCGCATATAACCGCCAACTGTTTGGTACTGCCCGTCAAAAGGGAAAAGACAAGGGCTGGAAGTATGTCTGGACCAAGGACGGACGAATTTACATTCGTCGTGGTGATGGTACTCCTGCGCTTAGAATCAGAGTTCAGGCCGACTTGAAGAAGCATTTTGGCCCAGATATAGTTTGATAAAAATAAAAATTATTATATACAATGTTTTTCTTATGTTTAAGTGTTGCTTTACTTCAGAAAGCATTCCGATAGAGGCACCCGTCACGCGCGGACGTGCTCATCGACCACTCGATCGCCCGGCCTTTGTTCGCCCGGCTTTTGTTAGCCCGGCCATTGTTCGCGCGGCCTGTGTTCGTGGTACATCTGCCGACTAAGTGCTCTTCCTGGAAGTTTTTATTTGTTTTGTTTCCTTTTGTTATTTCTGTGTTCGTGGTACATCTGCCGACAAACTGTCTTCCTGGAAGTGTTTAATTGTTTTGTTTCTTTTTGTAATTTCCGTTTTGTTGTGATTTTTCTTTGTCCTGCAGTAATCGTGCCGCATCGCCACCTGTGTTCAATAGAACCGCTCAGGTCCGAGAATTTGGGGCCTCGCCGCAAGGCGAGTGTTTTCTAAGACCCAGGGTAGCCCCACCTGGGCACGTAGACATCATGGACGCTGTATTTGCGGAATTTCTCCGGCTTCGCTACCCAAAGCTCACTTCCGAGTTTCAGGCCTTCAAGGCCGATCACACTGCGAGCCCTCTCGTGGACTCCACCGAGCTCGCTGCTCCTGCGTCGCCTGTACCTGCGTGCAAAGCTTCTGCATCGAGCACCGCAGCCTCCGTCGTGCCTGCCGTTCCCGCGTCGCCTATACTGGCGAGTAAAACTGCTGCGTCGTCCGCCGTGGTCACCGTTCCAGCAGCGCGATCATCCGCGGCCTCCGTCGCGCCGTCCAAAACACCTACTCGTAGGTCACCTGCGCCCGCCTCCTCGTCCTCCGACTCTGACTCGGAGATGGAGGTCGACCTCGCTCCCGCCTCATCGACGGATGGATTCACCCTGGTGCAAAAGGGTAAGAAGCGTGCCGCGGAGTCTCGAGCTCCCGCGGCCGCTAAAATTAGCAAAGCCGCGAACGCGTCGCGCCCCCGCCCTCAGACTCCCGTTGCGCCTCCAGCCCGTGCCACTCCGTCGCCGCGTCCGGTGGCACAAAATAAAGCCCAGACCCCTACCCCTCCCCCGGTAATCCTTCAAGAGAAGGCAGCTTGGGAACGAGTTTCCCTGGCCCTTAAGGCCAAAAATATCAATTTTACGAATGCCCGTAACCTCGCGAACGGCATTCAAATTAAGGTTCGAACATCCGACGACCATAGGGCCCTCTCTTCTTACCTCCGTAAGGAGCGTATAAGTTTCCACACATATACGCTCCAGGAGGAGCGCGAACTCCGTGCCGTTATACGTGGCATCCCTAAAGAGTTGGATGCCGAGCTCGTCAAGGCCGACCTTCTCGAACAAGGCCTACCGGTTAACTCCGTACACCGCATGCACACAGGCCGCGGAAGGGAGCCATATAATATGGTTCTCGTCGCCCTCCAGCCTACCCCCGAGGGTAAGCAAATATTCAACATCCGAACGGTCTGTAGCCTTTCCGGAATCGCAGTCGAAACCCCACACAAGAAAGGCACACCTAGCCAGTGCCATAACTGCCAATTATACGGGCATTCTTCCCGTAACTGTCACGCGCGCCCCCGATGCGTCAAGTGCTTAGGCGATCACGCCACGGCCCTATGCACTCGCGATCAAAAAACCGCGACAGAACCGCCTAGCTGCGTCCTGTGTCGAACACAGGGTCACCCCGCAAATTACCGCGGATGCCCCCGAGCCCCGAAAATAAATCGCCGCGTCGCCCGCCAAAACCGCCTCCGAGCTTCCGGCCCAGACATCAAAGCCTCGGCACCCTCTGTGTCGCAGGCTAAGCCAGCGTTCGTTCCGGCGCCGGTGCCCAGTGTCTCGGCCTGGGCGAAACCGCTGCCGTACATGAACACGGCTACAACTCCCTCCTCCGCGATTCGTCCCGCCCCCGCGACTCGTCCCTCTCCCGCGACTTGCCCTCCGACCGCGTCCGACAATCTCGCTTTAGCGATCGACTTCTTTCAGTCGATCAACTTTGAGCGCGTTAACGCTTTGGGCGACGCCATTCGCTCTGCCTCCACTGCACAACACTTTATCGCCGTTGTGCAAGAATACGCCGACGTATACGCGTCATTAAATACGTACGTCCTCCCCTCACTCCGCCGGTAATCAATGGCGTATATAAGTAGAATAAAGCCCCTATCCGTAACGATAGGATTTTTTAACGCTTACGGTCTCGCAAATCAGCGTGATCAGGTTTCTGACTTTTTGCGTGACCATCAAATTGATATCTTTTTAGTGCAGGAGACCCTACTTAAGCCCGCGCGCCGTGACCCTAAAATCGCGAACTATAACATGGTCAGGAACGACAGGCTCTCTGCTCGTGGTGGTGGTACCGTCATTTACTATAGAAGAGCCCTGCATTGCGTCCCACTCGATCCTCCCGCGCTCGCTAATATCGAAGCATCAGTGTGCCGAATCTCACTGACGGGACACGCGCCGATCGTTATCGCGTCCGTTTATCTTCCACCAGATAAGATCGTTCTAAGCAGTGATATCGAGGCACTGCTCGGCATGGGGAGCTCTGTCATTCTGGCGGGCGACCTAAATTGTAAACACATTAGGTGGAACTCACACACCACAACCCCGAATGGCAGGCGGCTTGACGCGTTAGTCGATAATCTCGCCTTCGATATCGTCGCTCCGCTAATCCCGACTCACTACCCGCTAAATATCGCGCATCGCCCGGATATACTCGACATAGCGTTATTAAAAAACGTAACTCTGCGCTTACACTCGATCGAAGTAGTTTCAGAGTTAGATTCAGACCACCGTCCCGTCGTTATGAAGCTCGGTCGCGCTCCCGATTCCGTTCCCGTCACGAGGACTGTGGTGGATTGGCACACGCTGGGCATCAGCCTGGCTGAATCTGATCCACCATCGCTACCGTTTAGCCCGGACTCTACCCCGTCTCCTCAGGATACCGCTGAAGCCATAGACATCTTAACGTCACACATCACCTCGACATTAGATAGGTCATCGAAACAAGTTGTAGCGGAGGACTTCCTTCACCGCTTCAAATTGTCCGACGATATTAGGGAACTCCTTAGAGCTAAGAACGCCTCGATACGCGCCTACGACAGGTATCCTACCGCGGAAAATCGTATTCGAATGCGTGCCCTACAACGCGACGTAAAGTCTCGCATCGCCGAAGTCCGAGATGCCAGATGGTCTGATTTCTTAGAAGAACTCGCGCCCTCTCAAAGGTCTTACTACCGCTTAGCTCGTACTCTCAAATCGGATACGGTAGTAACTATGCCCCCCCTCGTAGGCCCCTCAGGCCGACTCACGGCGTTCGATGATGACGAAAAAGCAGAGCTGCTGGCCGATACATTGCAAACCCAGTGCACGCCCAGCACTCAATCCGTGGACCCTGTGCATGTAGAATTAGTAGACAGTGAGGTAGAACGCAGAGCCTCCTTGCCACCCTCTGATGTGTTACCACCCGTCACCCCGATGGAAGTTAAAGACTTGATCAAAGACCTACGTCCTCGCAAGGCTCCCGGTTCCGACGGTATATCCAACCGCGTTATTAAACTTCTACCCGTCCAACTCATCGTGATGTTGGCATCTATTTTCAATGCCGCTATGGCGAACTGTATCTTTCCCGCGGTGTGGAAAGAAGCGGACGTTATCGGCATACATAAACCCGGTAAACCAAAAAATCATCCGACGAGCTACCGCCCGATTAGCCTCCTCATGTCTCTAGGCAAACTGTATGAGCGTCTGCTCTACAAACGCCTCAGAGACTTCGTCTCATCCAAGGGCATTCTCATCGATGAACAATTCGGATTCCGTACAAATCACTCATGCGTTCAACAGGTGCACCGCCTCACGGAGCACATTCTTGTGGGGCTTAATCGACCAAAACCGTTATACACGGGAGCTCTCTTCTTCGACGTCGCAAAAGCGTTCGACAAAGTCTGGCACAACGGTTTGATTTTCAAACTATTCAACATGGGTGTGCCGGATAGTCTCGTGCTCATCATACGGGACTTCTTGTCGAACCGCTCTTTTCGATATCGAGTCGAGGGAACCCGCTCCTCCCCACGACCTCTCACAGCTGGAGTCCCGCAAGGCTCTGTCCTCTCACCCCTCCTATTTAGCTTATTCGTTAACGATATTCCCCGGTCGCCGCCGACCCATTTAGCTTTATTCGCCGACGACACGACTGTTTACTATTCCAGTAGAAACAAGTCCCTAATCGCGAAGAAGCTTCAGAGCGCAGCCCTAGCCCTAGGACAGTGGTTCCGAAAATGGCGCATAGACATCAACCCAGCGAAAAGTACTGCGGTGCTCTTTCAGAGGGGAAGCTCCACACGGATTTCCTCCCGTATTAGGAGGAGGAATCTCACACCCCCGATTACTCTCTTTAGTCAATCCATACCCTGGGCCAGGAAGGTCAAGTACCTGGGCGTTACCCTGGATGCATCGATGACATTCCGCCCGCATATAAAATCAGTCCGTGACCGTGCCGCGTTTATTCTCGGTAGACTCTACCCCATGATTTGTAAGCGGAGTAAAATGTCCCTTCGGAACAAGGTGACACTTTACAAAACTTGCATAAGGCCCGTCATGACTTACGCGAGTGTGGTGTTCGCTCACGCGGCCCGCACGCACATAGACACCCTTCAATCTCTACAATCCCGCTTTTGCAGGTTAGCCGTCGGAGCTCCGTGGTTCGTGAGGAACGTTGACCTACACGACGACCTGGGCCTCGAATCTATACAGAAATACATGAAGTCAGCGTCGGAACGGTATTTCGATAAGGCTATGCGTCATGATAATCGCCTTATCGTAGCCGCCGCTGACTACTCCCCGAATCCTGATCATGCAGGAGCCAGTCACCGTCGACGCCCTAGACACGTCCTTACGGATCCATCAGATCCAATAACCTTCGCACTAGACGCCTTCAGCTCTAGGAGCAGGCTTAGGGACCTCGGTAACCGTACTCGTCGAACTCGACAAAGAGTTCGCCGTGCAACCTAACCCATGAATCAGCTCGCTGAGTTTCTCGCCGGATCTTCTCAGCGGGTCGCGATTCCGATCCGGTAGTAGATTCATTCGCGAAGCAGCTGCTCTTGAGCTGTTAGGTCTCCTTCGGAGGCGCTCGGGTAGCTGTTAGCAAATCCCACCCCTCCTGGCTGAGCCTTTGCTCGCCCACCTGTCCTGGTGAAACTGGAAAGGCCTCCGGGCCACCAGTAATCCTTCAATCATAAAAAAAAAAAAAAAACTTCAGAAAGCAATACTAGGTGCTTTGCTTTTATTCTACTATTTATAACCATGTCACTATCAGTGTTCCAATTTGTTTATTGTTATGGATTGTATTTTCTATTACTTATTATTATCATTATCAATCAATATTACAATTGTTTTTCAAATCATTATGACGTAATGATTTGTGGCTTATCTTTTGAGTTTATTTACGTTAATGAATATACTTCTACTGTGCGGAATCATTGTGGTGTTCTCTGGTGTGGGTTGATGTGGGGATTGAATTTGAAGGACCTGCTACGTATTTATCCTCGATGGTTGTTTGCTGTGATGACTGTTCAGCGAGCCATAGCATTATATTATTTTCTTAATGATTTGGTTGAATTCTGCATTGTGAATTTTAAATTGTGGAGATACATCCTCCTTACTTATGTTGCCCTAATAGTATTTTCCGCTCATTAATGCCAAGACATATGCTCAAGGTAGGTTTTCATAATGCGGGATCACTAAATACAAATCATGATGAGTTTATAGTGGCTCTGATAGATCATGATCTGGACATACTGGCTGTCAATGAGACTTGGCTAAGGCGCGGTGAGGAAAACCGGGCCTCGATTGTTCCCGGTTATCGCTTAAAGCATATACCTAGATCGGACAAAATTAAGAATGGACGCGGTGGTGGGGTGGGTTTCTACGTCAGGCAAGGCATTCCATTTAAGCCCATACAGTTAACTCTCGTACAGGAATCAGTTGAACAGATGTGGTTGAGCTTGGTTGTTAACACTCGGAAAATAGCATTTGGTACGGCGTATAGACCTCCTTGGCAGGACGTTGATGTTTTTCTCGACTCTTTGACTCATACTATTTCTTCTTTGTCAGATTTTGATAGTTTGGTCTTGCTAGGCGATTTTAATGTAAACCTTTTGAACAATAATGACATTAAAACTGATAAAATGAAAGATTTTTTTCACATATGTAGTTTGGACCAACTTATTACAGAGCCAACACATTTTACTGATCATAGTGCAACACTTATTGATATTATCTGTACACATAATTTGGCTAGTAAATGTGTTCAGGTTGAGCGAATTGTTGATCTGAATAGCCATGCTTTCCTGTCTTGTGAGATAAATTGCAGGAGACCGAAAGTGCCAGCAAACATAGTCACTGTTAGGCCGTTCAAGAACATTGATGACACCCTTTTTGAAAGTGACCTTACTCGAATACGTTGGGATGCAATTTTTAACTCTGAAGACATTAATGTCTGTCTAAATAATTTTAACTCGGTCATATTGACTTTGTTTGATCTGCACGCACCCCTAAAAACAATTAAATGTAAAACATACTCTTATCCTTGGATTACTGACAACATTCGCTTGATGATGAAACTTAGGAACAAAGCTCACAAACGTCATACTGTTAGTAAGACTGAGAGTAGTCTGAATTATTATAAGGACCTTAAGTCGTTGGTGGAAAAAGCCCTAGAAAGTGAGAAAAAGGCTTATTTTAATTTTAACATTAACAATAAGATTCATAATCCCTCTATCCTATGGAAAAATTTGAAAACAAATATTTTACCTCCTGTAGACCATGAACTACCATTAATTTTTAACGATGCTAAACAAATTAATGATCATTTTTTGAAAATTCCTAATGTAATCAATTGTTCTTCTATTATATCCAATACTAACTATTTTAACTCTCATCGTTACTCTGATTCACAATTTAATCTGTCCGGGGTAAAGGAATGTACTGTATTGCAGATCTTGCAACAACTGAAGTCGGATGCTCTGGGTGTTGATGATATTTCGCTTAAAATGTTGTGTATGACATTGCCCTACAGTCTTACTTCTGTCACCAATCTTGTTAATATGTCAATTAATACATCGATATTTCCTTACACTTGGAAGACTGCTGTAGTTCGTCCTGTTCCTAAGAAACCTAATGCCATGACACTCAGTGACCTCCGACCCATCAGTATATTGCCCTGCTTGTCTAAAATTCTAGAGAAAGTAATATCTTCACAGCTGACGGACTATCTCGAGAAACATAACATATTGCCTGAGTATCAGTCCGGATTCCGGAGATCGCGTGGTACTGCAACTGCTCTCTTAGATGTGACGGATAATATCCTTGCTGCACGGGATCGGGGTATGTGTACGGTTCTGGTACTTCTGGACTTCTCTCGAGCATTTGACAGCTTGAACATTGACCTTCTTCTTGCCAAATTGAGTTTCTACGGCTTAAGTGCGGATACCATTCGTTGGTTCTCAAGTTATCTGACTGAACGATCGCAATTGGTGGAAATTCGTCGCGGTGAGGGTAATGTTCGATCCAACATGGCTAACGTCATTAATGGTGTACCACAGGGTTCGATCCTGGGCCCTTTACTATTTATCCTTTACAGCGCAGATATTGTTGGTCATATCAATCATTGTCAGTACCATATATATGCTGATGACATTCAACTGTACATCTCTTTTAAGATGTCCGAGTTTACAATGGCCATTGAGAAACTTACAGGGGACCTAAATAGAGTGGCGAATTGGTCGGAACAGAACTCACTCTTCTTAAATCCCAGCAAGACTAAATATATTGTGTTTGGAAATGAATCTCGATTGTCTAAGCTTCCATCACAACCTTTCAATGGGTTAAATATTCGAAATGACCCCATTGAGAGAGTATATGAGGTGCGTAACTTGGGCCTACTGATGGACGCAGGTCTCCGGTTTAAGAATCATGTCACTGAGATGGTCCGCCATTGCTTCTATCGCTTGAAGGTCCTGTACCGCATCCGCAATTATCTCAGTGAAAAACTTCGGATTCAACTGACGTTGAGACACTGATTCTCTCGAAACTGAATTATGCGGACGTGGTATACGGACCAAGATTACTTAATTCAACTGGGCGCATATTACAGAGAGTACAGAATGCATGCATGAGATTTTGCTTTAGCATCCCACCACGATCCCATGTTACGTCGATAATTAATCAAAGCAAAATGTTGAATTTAAAGTTGAGAAGGAAGTTGCATTTTGCTTGTTTATTATTTGGAGTCGTAAAATTGCAAACGCCGAATTATTTATATCTTAAGTTGACTTATTTAGGAGATGGCGGTAAGCAATCGCGACAACGCTCCCAAGTGTTTGCGACTCCTCGACACTGCTCTGCTGCTTTTAGAGGCAGCTTCCGCTACTTGGCCTCTAAATGCTGGAACAATATTCCTCCACCTATCCGGCACCAGAGAACGCTAAGGTCCTTTAAAACAAATTTAAAAGTATATCTTTTGAATATACAGGAAAAATTCGAAAATATCAAATATAATTACTCCGTACTATAATCAGTTGTGCTTTGCAACTGCAATTTTTATTTAATTAATTTAATAATGTCATTTTGTTGTCCTTTTCATAACTGTTTTTTTTTTTTTATTTTTTATTACTCATGTTCTTTTTATTTTTTAATATATTTTACAATGGTGTGTATTGGTCGGTCTGATGCTGGTGTGCGCGTCACTCCGCAGGTGCCGGCGGAAGATCAGCGCCGCAGTACCGATTGTCTCGATACTGTTAGGCATTGCTGAGCCGGTAACCATTTCCAAGCCTCGTTATTTTTGTTATCTTTTTTTATTTATTTTTTGTACTTAATTTGTGTTTGGAATAAATGTTTATTATTATTATTATTATTATTTTTTAATTTTTTTTTTCTCAGCTTATGCTGGTAGTACTTTAGTGACATTTACGGACTCGGTCAAGTAAATGTCACGGTTTCTTGGGGTTGGCTAACTATTGCATTATGTGGTTGATCATATTCTATTTGCAGAAACTTTCGTACGATTCTGCACGTGTTTAATATAGCAGCTTTTTGAAGAAGTATGTAGGTGCTAGGTTTTAGGTCAAGGAGCTTCAAACCATGATGTATATGTTTTGGAATAACACCAGTTGTGGACAATACTAGCGGGACAATGTATACTTTTTGTTGTTTCCAGATTCTTAAAACTTCATCCCTAAGGTCTGCATATTTGTGTATTTTTTCTGCTATTGTTTTTTGTAGGTTGTGAGTGTTAGGGACAGCTATATCGACGAGGTAAGTTATTTTATTTATTTTGTCTCGTACGGTAATATCGGGACGGTTGTAGTGTATGGTTCTATCGGTTAGTATTGCGCGGTCATAGTAAATTTTATGAGTGCTATTTTCCAAAACTGTTTTAGGAGTGTATTGATAGTATGGTGTATGTGTGTCCGGGATGAGTTTATATTTGAGAGCTAGTCTTTGATGTATAATATTTGCAATTTGATTATGTCTATGTGTGTAGTCTGTTTGTGCAAGATTAGGGCATGCTCCAGTGATATGTTGTATAGTTTCTGGTTGGTTGTGACATTTTCTACATCTATCGTCTGTTACTGTAGAGTCTTTGATAATATGTTTTTTATAGTTCTTAGTGTTAATGATTTGGTCCTGGATTGCTATAATGAAGCCTTCAGTTTCTGGAAATAGGAATCCAAGAGTGAGCCATTTATTTGATGCTGATTTGTCTATGTGCGGTTGTTCGAGATCTTGAGGATGTCGGCCATGGAGTGTTTTCTTTTTCCATTGTTCTATTTTACAGTTTTCAGAGTTATTTTCTACATTACCTACTTCCAAATTTTGGGTTAGGTTTAGCGGTGTGTGGTTCAGATCATTACTAACTATTGCTTTGTGGATTTGACTACTGCTAGCTTTTTCAAAGAAAAATGATCGTAATTTAGATATTTGTGTGGTCCATAGGGTAAATATGTCGATAAGGCCCCTTCCTCCATCCTGTCTTTTGATTGTCACTCTTTCTATGGCAGATTTTGGATGTAGGCAATTATGTTTAGTAAGTATAGTTCTTGTTGCTATTTGTATATTATTGATATCTGTTTTAGTCCATTTTATGATCCCAAAGGAGTAGGTTAATATAGGTATCGCATATGTGTTTATTGCTTTTATTAAGTTTTTGGCAGCTAAGTTACTTTTACTTAAAATATGTACCCTACGCTTATACTCATCCCTTAAAGAGCTTTTCAATTTATTATGGTCTATTCCTTTTGATTGCTGGTATCCTAAGTATTTATACAAGTCATTCGGTTCCATAGCTGTAATTATTTCATCTCGACTTACTGTGTAATTGCCTGGCTGGATCTTTCCTTTTGCTATATGAATAGTTTTGCATTTATCTAAACCAAATTGCATACCGATGTTTTTGCTAAAATTAGCCGTAGCGTCTATTAGTGATTTCATTTCTTTTGCTGTTTTTGAATATAGCTTTATGTCATCCATGTAAATTAAATGTGATATACAAGTTTCAGTGCTATCATGCTTTAATCTATATCCGGCCTTGCAATTCTGCAATATCTGTGATATAGGGTTTAGGGCGAGACAAAACCACAGAGGACTCAGGGAGTCACCTTGATATATACCCTTTTTTATTACTATTTCTCTACTAGTGATTGTGTTTAGGTGAAGTGTCGTTTTCCAGAGAGGCATTATGTTTTTGAGAAAGTCTATTATAACAGGATTAATTTTGTATATTTTTAGAATGTATAGTAACCAAGAATGTGGAATACTATCAAAAGCTTTTTTGTAATCTATATATGTACAGTGTAAATTTCTTTTATTGGTAGCTGCGTGTCTATGAATTACAGAGTCGATAATAAGTTGCTCCTTACATCCCATATTGTCTCTTCTACACCCCTTTTGTTCCTCAGCGAGAATACTGTGCTGTTCTATGTGAGTAGTAAGTTTTTGGGCTATAGCTGATGTGAGAATTTTGTATATTGTAGGTAAACAAGTTATGGGTCTATATTGTGATGGTTGTGATGTGTATTTGCCTTTAGGTAGCATGTATGTTATACCTTTAGCTATGAATGGGGGTGTGCTTTGTTGTCCGTGAATAATGCTGGTAAAATTTTTTGCTATTATTTTGTGAAGTGTAGTGAATTTTTTGTACCAGTAATTGTGAATCCTATCTATTCCTGGTGATTTCCAGTTATGTAACCTGCTTGTGACGAATCTTAAATCAGATTCCGTTATGTCTTTGAATTGCATTTCATCTATGCCTTCCCACTTTCTTTCTTCCTCGGTTATCCATGGTGCTTCCTCGTTGTGGTGTACTTCTGTCTCCCAAATACCTGCCCAGAATTCTTCCAAATCATGTATTGCTGGAGTTTCTATGTTACTATTTGTCAGGTTTTCTTTATTTGTATTCAGGTTTCTATAAAATATTTTTTCGTTGGTATGGAACAGTTTATTGTCGTTTTTTCGTTGAAGTGCTTTTTTATATCTAGCTAGTCTGTGCGATTTTAGTGCTAACTTTTGTTTTAGTGTGTCCAGAGCGTCTTCGGGTCTTTTATTGTTATTGTCATGACCGGTGTGTATCCTATTGTTAGTTATAATTTTGTTCACCGTATCTACTATCTTTTTTGATCTATTATTATTTAAATATTGTGTTAGTCTACCGATATTGGATCTAAGTTGCGTTATATCTCTTTCCAGTCTATCTTGCCAAGCTGGCTTTTTATTAATGCGTTGGGGTTTGGGTTGTGGTTCGGTGTTATATCCAAGCTCTCGTGTTATTACTAGGGCACTACAATATATAAGTGTATGAATATCGGTTAATTGTGATTCATCAGTGAAAAACACAGGCAGTAAGGTATTATTAAAAAACTGAGTTAATTTGGCAAGACGCAAACTATATTTTAGCTTAGGGAGTCGAGGTCTGAGTGTAGGGTCTAAACCCGCAAATTCTATTATAGCTGTTTGTAAACTTTCTTTGAATTTTTCCGTGGATGAATCTGGGAGGACTGAAGTCTGTAAAGTTTCTATTTCAGTCTCCATTAATAGTATAGTAGTTTCAGTTTGCGTTGATACGTGAGTACTAAATGGTGTTTGTATTTCGGTTGCATTTAGGTAGTTGTAGGGTGATTGTGTACTTGTTACCACTGTTTGTCGCGGAGTTTGGTCTATACTGTTAATTATTTGCAGCTCGGCAAGTGATGGCTGTGTTTGTAGGGAGATATCTACTTGTTCTAGTTCTAGCCTAACTTCTTCTTTTATTTGTTCTAATTTTTCATTGGTAAGCATTCTATTTCTAATAATAACTCGCCTTTGGTCTGAAACTCGTTGTTCTGAAACCATAACGTGGGGGTACTGTCTTAAAAAATGTTCATGTAGTAATTTCCTATATGTGGTCATATCTGTTTCTAATTTGGTGACGCGATAGTAGGTACGCATGATGAATATGTTTACATCTTTTGTCCATCTCATACGTACACGTGGTTTACCAGCCTTAGTGGACGCAGGTAAAAGGGTATTCACCCCCTGCGCAACATCTAAGGCAGGTGTGGCTATAGGTGCAGTTTGTTGGTCGGAATTCAGGTTGGCTGTAGCATTTTCGAGTGACCCGGAGGGAGCCCGCCTATTCAGCTCCTCTCCGCTGACGGTTCGTATGCTGCCACACCCAGCGTCAGCTCCAGGTGCGCCCCGGCGATCACCCCCGTGTAGCGGCCCTATACGTTTACTTTTTAAGCGTGTCTCCATATTTAATGGGTTGCCAGAGCCATGTTAGCCGTGCCAGTAGTTTCATATCACGTATCCACCCCCCACGTGAATCTGATGGTCGATTCGGACGTATGGTTGGAACTTAGGGGGGCTTATTATTATTATTATTATTATTATTATTATTAGTAAAATTCTTAAACATAAAACACTATTTCATTTAAAGATATTCCGAAACATTACATTCTTCTTCTTCTTCGCTTTCTTCATTACTGAAGGTCTTGTCCCTGAAACTTGACCGTGGTCTGTCTCGTGAGCTGTTTCCTTCTCATCCAGTCCTCAGCTTCTCGTATGACGGTTGCGACTGGCAGCCCAGTTAGGGTGGTTATTTGGTTACACCAGCGCTACCAGACCAGCGGGTCTCTTTCCTTCTACTTTGCCCGTCACAATCACTTTGTCCAAGTTATCTGACTGTCGGCGGGCAATGTGACCGAAAAAAAACGTTACATACATTGCTTAATATTTTCATTATAATTTTTTTCAGTTCTAAACGTGGCAGCCGGGAAGGCACCAATGCAAATTTCAACGGAAGACAGTGGAGTACCACAGCGTGCGTTGGACGGCAGCACATCGGCTACCTTCAGCGCTGAGACTTGCTCGCTGACTAAACAAGAGCGTGTGCCCTGGTGGTACGTTAACCTCCTCGAGCCGTATATGGTGCAACTCGTTCGTTTGGACTTCGGGAAGCCTTGTTGTGGTGAGTTCTTTCTGTTTATGATACCTGACATATCCTGACACCATTATACAAAGCACATATTACTTAACTCAAGCGTAATTGTTCTAAGATGGATTGACACTAGACAAAGCGGCACACAATCGAGTTGTTTTATTTAGACAATTACGATCTGACTATTTTGTCTAAGATGATCAACAGTAGCGATTCCAGGCTTAGATGATCTAAAGTGAGCAGAATCAGAGTAGAATTCATCCACGTCTTGCCCCCTTGGCTTAGGGATCGATATGAAGATCCCAAGGAGGATGCTTTAAAGCTTTTTGCGCCCTTATTCTAGATCAGAGTAAGCAGATTGATGGAAGGAATCTCCACGCAACTCGCTCTAATTCAGGCTCAGAGGAGTTTCTTTGAGGAGGCATACTAACATTTAGGCAGATTTTAGATTGCTCATGATTAAGACGACGGTATGCCGTTGAGGGATCTTAATGTGTTCCTCCAACGCACCATGAAGATGATGGTGATGAGTAGTCTTAGTGAAATTTGTGTTTATAGAAGTATAATAAACAATCATAATAGTGTACAAACTTAAAATTCCAATTAATTATTGTCGAATTTCGACTACTGCGGGACCTCTAGTTACTATAATTGCGTTAAAATTCGTAAAACATTAAGCGGTCGGTCGCATATCACCACTTCGTATCATTCACCAATAAAACTTTGGTTAGGTATTGAATTACCGGTTAATTAACATGATAACAATGGCCGCTTCCGACTTCCTGTCGACTTCCTCGAGAAAACACAACAAACACAATTAGCAGAACACCCTTGATGATGACCAAGAATTAATCTGATCAGGATGCAAATGTTTACCTGTAGTGTTAAGCAAGTACCTACAGCAATAAATACCCTGGACTTACGCGATGTGTGGGTCTGAGCGATAAAAGTATAAGTTGAGTTAGCGTAAATCAGGGCTCAACTTTACATATAAACATGTTATTTCCGAGACCCCTTTTACAATAAAAAATAATCATTATCACCCATTTTACGCCGTCGAGTTTTTTGTTTTAATAGTTTGCTTGAAAATATTAATTAGCTAGTACTAAAAGTATAGTTTTAAAAAAAAACAATAACATGCATTATTTTTTAAGCAAAGTGCCTTTATATGATCTCTGCTGGACCGTTGAGCTTGGCATCCACCGGAGTAGTCCTTGGACAACATAACGTGAATACCGTTACCCACTTTGAGATCTAAATCTTAATTCTTTTACGAAATGTCCGTTAAATCGAAACGGACGACTGCTTCACGGTAGAAACAGGTTATATGTGGTATGGTGAATTTTCACTTCTCATATGCATCTCTAGATGTTGAAAGACATCATGATCTTCCCTTGATGTAAGCGGTAGTAGAACGCCAAGAGACCCACTAATTGTTGCATATAAAAGCGCTTCAGAGCCACCAGGAATTAATGTTGCTCTTTGTAGAGAGGTTACAGTTTCACCAACATGAAAATTGACCAGGTAGCTCTACCCATGCGGGCTCACGATGTGTGATCCGCTCGGGTCTTTAACAAAAATGTCGACGATATTTGAGGTTGTTTTATTTTTTTAAATAAAATAACACTTATTGCGGTATAACTGTAATAATTAGACATGTGCTTTCGCGACATTATTTGTGAAAAATAATGTGTTCTACAAAGTAGTAGTACATTTTATTCTATCATTAATAGTTTTCGCAGGGCACGTGATGTAAATAATATTTTAGGTAATTTTTTTACACCTTGGGTTGGAGTTTTCCCTAATTTCCCTAATTTTTCTCAAAATATATTATATCCTATGTCACTCGGGAATAGTGTAGCTTCCAAGCAGTGAAAGAATTTTTCAAATCGGTTCAGTAGTTTCGGAGCTTATTCGATACAAACAAACAAACAAATCTTTCCTGTTTATAATATTAGTATAGACAATATAGTTTAGGTTTATCATTGTCGACCAAAAACATCAAGGGTCGACTAAGAGAAACAAACATTGTCCACTAACCGACGATCTTCGCCATCATCTCGCTTCCAAGTTCCGACCCCGCCATTAACAGTTGTAATTGTGGATTTATCACCTGTCTGCGGTTACCGCTCGACTGCTCATTCGGGCCGGCTCTTATCTGATACATGTCACAGAAAAGACATCGTGGCAGATTTGTAGATTCATATCGTTACTATGTACATGTTGTCGCGCTAAATGTCTGCGGCTGCGGGAAGCGGGTCGTGCCATACAAATTATGTTTACCACCTTTTTTTTTATTGTCGAACTAGCGGCCCGCCCCGGCTTCGCTTGGGAAGTAGCGCTCGCGATGTAAAGAATTTTAGGTAATTTTTTTACATATTGGGTTACATTATTGAAGTTTCAGTAAGGATCCCTAATTTTTTTGAAAATATTATAAATATAGCCTATGTCACCCGGGGATAGCGTAGCTTTCCAACAGTGAAATATTTTTTTAAATCGGTTCAGTAGTTTCGGAGCCTATTCAATACAAACAAACAAATCTTTCCTCTTTATAATATTAGTATAGATTAGTATAGATAAGCGTTGCACGTGCTCGCCCGAATCTTACCGTAGCGTTTTGACATTGACGCGGATACTACTAGCTGCTTATGGATATGATATTTAATTGTATGAAGGTTTTGTCTTTGAATGTTAAAACAATAAATCGTTTTTTTATATACATATATGTATATGTTTTTTTTAATCATATTTTATTGTACTTAACATATTTTCACGATTCCCTTTCACGGTGAACTGGAAGTAAATAATCGTGTAATAAAAATCAAACCCGTAAAATTATAATTTGTGTAATTACTGGTGGTAGGACCTTTCGTAATGCCGCACGGGTAGGTACTATCACTCTGGTTATTTCTGCCGTGAAGCAGTAATGCGGTTCGGTTTGAAGGATGGGGCAGCCGTTGTAACTATACTCAGACCTGAGACTCATATCTAAAGATAAGTGGCGGTATTCAGGTTGTAGATGTCTATGGGGTCCGGTAACCACTTAACACCAGGCGGGCTGTGAGCTAGTACACCAACATATGCAATAAAAAAATTTTTGGCTAATGTTATGTTATCAATTTAGTATTACTTATATGTGTTTATTTTATGTATTTCATTATATATGTACGTGTATGTATATGTTTACGTTATTTATGTGTGTATGTATATATGTAGTCTAATATATTATGTATTAGTGTTTTTTTATTTTTATTATTGTTCTTGTTTAGATTATTAATTGTAAATTGATTAGATTGTATTCTTCTACCCACTCATTTAAAGCTTTCCTTCGTTAAGAACGGTTAGCTGGTAGAAAATTCAATTGTTGAGTTAAGCTCGCCATTTTTTATATTTTATCGCAATTACTGTAATATTAACTGTGTGTACAATAAAGAATAAAGACTAGAATAGAATGTTTGTTCCATCTCGAAGTTAAAGAAAAAAGTGTCCGTGTAATCTAATGTTGTTATAAACGTTTGTCAAAACGACTACGTTATAAATCTACCGCATTCTAAATTATAATAAATAAGAATTTGTAAAATGAAAACGGCAAACCCGCAGACCGTTGTTGCGGCAAACTTTCCAAAGTTATTTAATTCAACGGAACCTTTCCGATGAGTATTATTATACGATAATTTATAAACAGTTGCGGTCACAGTCGAGTGACGCCAAATAATCGTTCAGCAAGTGAAAGTTCGGAACAAAATATGGTACTAGGAAAAGTTATACGCGCGTCTATGGTGAATCGTCCAGTGACTAAGCGATTTTTAATGAAGGGAAGGTCTTTGATGGGGTTTGTATATTAGTCTATACAGCGTCTGGTAGCTTTGCGCAAAGAATGATGTTTATTTAATGTTAGAACTAGGCTGTTAAAGTAGAAGGGTCGCCGTGCAGATGCAATTTAGGGTTATTTTGTTAGATATATAATATCTAAACCACAATGCGGGTTAATGGCGCCTATAAATCTCAAGTGCTCTAACGTAAATATCCTACTTTATCTACCATTCAACGAATTTTTTTCTAGTATTTATTGAGAAAACAAAATCTTTATTTGTTTAATAGATATGAATTCGCGATTGAATACATTATTGGAATAATATGTTGAATATTGAAATGTTTACTTTGATATGTGTAATACATGGATCACCTTTTATCATAATGCATGATACGCCTAATTCCATGATAGGTATTTTATAGAATGCGACATCATCAATACATGTAATAAAATCGTAACTGACCGCTATCTGTACATGGAAGATATCACAAGAAAACTATTACAGGGGGCTTTATCAACGCAATAGAACCCATAATAATGATTTTTTGAAATTTTACTTGTTTGTCTGTTTGTCTGTGCGTTTGTGCACGCTAATCTCAGAAACAGCTCTGCCGATTTAAATGTGGTTTACGTGTGACGGTGTGACGGTGTTTATAAACCAAAAGATATGTCCTAAAACTGCTGCCCAAAATCGCTATTCCACGCGGACGGAGTCGCGGGCACAGCTAGTTTCTAATATGTACCTTACATTTTAGTCTTTCATGGCAAGACTCACGAAAATCGAAGAATACGGCTTAATAAAAAACAGTTTTATAAGTTTTTATTTTATAAATTTCACAATAATATCTAGGTAATCTTGAAGTCGAGCACGATCACACACGATCCACGTTGCGAAGTAATTGTCGAAGTGGAGAGTCATTCACATCTCGTTACAAAGACGCTACCGCTTACTTTACGATTCTGTGTGCCTTTCAGCAGAATCTCGTAACTCTGGTAACGCAATCTTGTTTATTTAGGCCACTGAATGCGTACTGAATACATAATAATGAACGTATCGAAACAGATTTCCATTGATATTTGTGATTATTATCGTTTTAATTGAAATGCTTTGAAATAATTTTATTAAGTACACACCTAATCTCTTAACCCGAATAAAATTATCAGCCCCTAAGTACCAAAAACGAAGAAATATAAATCGTTTATAAGAAAGCCCGCCTGTTCGAATTTAGGTGCTTACTCGCCCTTAAGCAGAATCCTTCGGCACTACAATGTCCACGGTAGCGCGGTCTCCGTCAATTTTCCTTCGTAGTTGTCCGCTGGCGCTGAACTAATTTTAAGTGAAATAGAATGTTTTTTCTAATTGTCTCACAACTTACAGGGAAAATCTGTCGCGGATCTTTTCCCAATTACATCTAAATTAATCTTAAGCAATCAATCAAATGTAATCAAATCTTAGTTATATATTTTTTTATATTTTTGTTGTTAATGCACTGTCGATTGCATCTATAATTGAGGTGACATCTGCCATGAGCTTTTTTTTGTCAGTTTGTCGATGTTTTGTATTGATGATCACTTTGTTGGTGCAACTTAATAAAAAGCGTGTATTTTTTAAATTTCAGGAACGAACAAACCCGCTGTCATTGTCGTGCGCGTCGGTAATAACAGACCCGATTTAGGAACGAATCCGGTCTGCAACCGTTTCACTGGTTTTATCGAAGAGGGGCAGCCACTCTTTCTGCCTTGCAACCCCCCGATGCCCGGCGCATTCGTCAGCGTTCACTTAGAGGGGTCGTCTCCCAGCCAACTGTCGATCTGCGAGGCTTTCGTTTATACCGACCAAGCTTTGCCAATTGAGAGATGCCCTCAGTTCAGAGATCAGCCCCCAGGGAGCACGGCGACTTATAACGGAAAATGCTATATTTTCTACGATCGGCAGCCGGCTACCTTCAGGGACGCGCTGGGCTTCTGCCGCTCACGAGGAGGAACCCTAGTGGACGAGAGCAACCCCGCTCTGCAAGGGTTCATCAGCTGGGAGCTATGGAGACGCCATCGGTGAGTTCATTGTTCTATCACCGGCAGTTTTGCGAATATTAACCTTAATAGAATGTAGACATTTATAGTGAACGATTCATGTAATAAGTTACAGGGACTTCAGTTTTTTAATATTTGTAAAGTCTTTGTACAGTAAAAACTATTGAAAATTAACCATCTCGAGATCCTAGATTTTACGAATAAAATAAAATAATTATTTAAGGGTCTGACTTAATAATACCCGCATAATTTTTTTTTATTTACTTTTTTACTCTAACCTTTCAAATTACAATTAATAAATTGAATAAGTCAGGAGAAATTATCTAGGAATTGAAAAGAAATGTAAGCAATGTAATATAATTTACATTGAAATGGGAGATTTACCCATATTAGTGATTGTACTTCATTATATTCTCATTGTAATTTAATGTGGGTATACGAACTTGTAAGTTACGCAAAATTAACATGTCGTGTAAAGAATGCTAATGCGAAATGAATTGTTTAACAATAACTGTATCCAGCAAAAACTTGCGAACTCTTTGTGATAAATTATTATGAAAAAAAACTATTTTAATATTATTATATTATAGTTTAAGCAAAGTACAATTTAATGTTCTATACGTTAATTAGTGCAGTTATCATAATGTCAATTTTATTTATTTATATTGTGATATTGATTTATCTATTATGAAAACCCACAAATATCATTAGTCACGTCCAAACAAGAAATAAATGTAAACATGTTTATCTATATATAAAAATGAATTGCTGTTCGTTAGTCTCGCTAAAACTCGGGAACAGCTGGACCGATTTGGCTGATTTTGGTCTTGAATTATTTGTGGAAGTCCAGAGAAGGTTTAAAAGGTAGATAGATATGAAAATGCTCGGAAATAAATAAAAATAACAATTTTGTTTTTACTTTGATGTGTCCCCCGTCGGACGGATTCCTTTTGTTTGTTTTAAGTTTGTTTTATACAAAAGTTTAGGTGTTTTATTTATCGATTGAGGCACTACGAAGTCTGCCGGGGCGGCACGTATTATTATATAAGTCTACTAGGAGCGATCTGATTCAGTTATTGTTTGTGGTTTAACTTGTTTTTCGTATCCAGCACGTTCGCACGTTAATCGAATTGTATTAAAACTTTATACATTTCTTGATGGCATTTCGAGGATGGTTTTTGTCATAGTTCAAATCAATGGATGTATTTCTTACATGTAGCGATGACTTGATTATTTTCTTCGATCATGCTCTCCGCATAGACATTACTTCAACGCGTTCGATCTGAAAGAAGTGTTGTCGTTTGTCTATGGGTCACAGTTTGACACCAGCCAGGCTGTGAGATCGTCGGCTAATATACCTACTGTAATAGGCAAAGGGATGATTCCATCGTATCCTTAATAAACAAAGAAAGATAATAAATCTATAACATGTCCTTCTTCAAACGAGACTTGTGGAGAGTATTAAGCGGTAAACAGCGGTTTGGCTCTGCCCCTGGCATTGCTGAAGTCCATGGGCGATGGTAACCACTCACCATCAGGTGGACCGTATGCTCGTCTGCCTATACGGCAATAAAAAAAACGTGTGGCACTCGGGAACTGCCGCGGTAAAGCTATTGCATAGCATTTTTTATCAACTTATGCAATTATAATTAGAATGATAATTTAATATTAAAACAAGACCACGCTATATTAAACATTAAAAAGTTGTAAATGTATCTGGGCTCCAGTAACCACTTAACATCAGGTGGGCCGTGAGCTCGTTCACCCATCTATGCAATAAAACAAACAAAAAAAAGAAGTTGTAAATGTATCTGGGCTCCAGTAACCACTTAACATCAGGTGGGCCGTGAGCTCGTCCACCCATCTATGCAATAAAACAAACAAAAAAAAGTTGTAAATGTATCTGGGCTCCAGTAACCAACCACTTAACATCAGGTGGGCCGTGAGCTCGTTCACCCATCTATGCAAATAAAAAAGTATAAATTAGTTCAAGAATCCAATCACTGGTACAAAATTAAAAAAAAAACAAATATCTAAAACAAAAAAAAAAGAAATCAATAATTTCATGATACGCATGCAGTATTCGTTCGGTTCCCTCTGTATTTTATACCGTATGTTGTGGGAGTGCTCTGAGGAATTGTTCGAGATGATACCAGCATCTCCTTTTTACCATCGCACCGCCCGCCACCGGAGTAGAGTTCAACCATACTACCTGGAGCCACTGCGGTCATCCACAGTGCGTTTCCAAAGACCTTTTTTTGCCACGTACCATCCGGCTATGGAATGAGCTCCCCTCCACGGTGTTTCCCGAGCTCTATGACATGTCCTTCTTCAAACGAGGCTTGTGGAGAGTATTAAGCGGTAGGCAGCGGCTTGGCTCTGCCCCTGGCATTGCTGAAGTCCATGGGCGATGGTAACCACTCACCATCAGGTGGGCCGTATGCCCGCCTGCCTACAAAGGCAATTAAAAAAAAAAAAGTGTGACGTCACGCCACACGCTTATTCACAAACACTACACAAGCGCAACGTGTGAATGTGTTGAACGCGAGCTACATGGCAGGCGGAGTGAAGGGTGTAAGGTTTTTTTCGTTACGGAATTTCATGATTCGGTCGCCGCGATCAAGGCCCGCGATAAAATCTATGCAATAGCTTAAAAATGTGTATAAAATATCGCGAGGGTAACAATATGCAAATAACGGAAAATTTAGAATCACGACTTATTGTCGAACGATAAGCGATAACTTATATCTCAAGGTGGATGGCGCATTTACGTTATAGATGTCTATGGGCTCCAGTAACCACTTAACTGTGGGCTGTGAGCTCGTCCATCCATCTAAGCAAAAAAAAAACGAACCGCTATGCGCCCCGTTCCACTCTGTTACAATCATAGGGTCGAGTACTCATAAATCATACCGTGAAACTATAGTATCGATGGTGTGGTAATTGAATTAGAGGGATTAGTAACGCGATGTGCACTCTCCCACTTGCGTCAATAAGCCTCAATGCTGTGGCTCGTGATTTCGTCTAATAACTTTCTCCTGGATTATCCAGCGCCACTCCTGCTTATCCTTGTCTGTGTTAATAGCAAAGCGGACTGAAGTGTTGAGAGTGGAGCGTATCAGGTCCACTCTCAATACTTCAATAATAATATCAATATTCAATATCCGCTTTGTATACGTACCAAGTCACAATCTTTATGAGAGTCGTATTTATGTTTGCCGCGTAACAAAAAATGTTATAATAATCTTCATGGGAGCATTCCGGAGTCATGAAGTAAATAGAATTTAAAAATACGACCTCTACTCCGATATCCCGATACAGAGAGATACTAAGATAATTTTATAATAGCTAAGTTCCGAAAAACGGAAAAACAATTGTTTCGATGTAACAGTTCTAGTTTTAAAATATGTAATTCTTTCTTTAGCTTACAACAAGCTTCAAAAGCTCAATTAGTCAGATGGCCGTGAAAATTTCACGAAACTTTCAGTTGACGCTATTGCGGCTCTACCGATTTACATCTGAGTTTTTTTTATCACATATTTCGAAGTGGTGGTGGTGAAAACCCATAGAAAAGTTATTTACAGATTTTACTTTGCATGTCTCTTTAGCATTCAATGGATGAGTGTAGATGTAAATAGATTGCCTCGCTAGCATCTTTCTTGATGCCTTTCAAATTGTAGCGGATATGTTAATCTGGCATTTACTTACAAGTGAATAAGTACGGAGGAATGTGGCAACCCTGCTATGAACGCGCCTTTTTTACCACGTGCAGATCATAACAGTATCCGTCTTAGATGCCCTTCGTAACACCACACATAATAAATCCGCTTGTCGATCATAGAAAGTGATGACGCTAAAATTTAAAAGTATACACAAGTAATGTACAATAAAAAGATGATGCACGTTATACATCAGCAAATAATTTCAACAGAAGCGACAGCAGCAGTCAGTACTGGATGGGTGCCGTCCGCGACCCCCAAGACCCCAACAACTGGAAGTGGGTGAACGGGAATGACGTCACGGTATCGTTCTGGAATGCTCCGGGGGGCGGAGAGGGTTGTGCCAGATTCGACGGAAGCAAGGGCTGGTTGTGGGCCGACTCTGACTGTCAAGCGAGATTGAACTACATTTGTCAGCACCGTAAGTTCATTTTTGTATGTTGCTCAGCGATTTCGTTTGTGTGCTATGCGATTTTCGTTGCGTGCGTTTTTTTTTAAATATCCTTGTAATACTAATTAGATCAATAGCTCCAGCTCTTTAGGAACTATTGGTGTTATTGTACAAACATGATCTATTTTACTTTATTTCAAATATAGAATGAATTTTAACGGAATATTGGAGCAACTAAATAGAAACTCCACAGCTAAGCTAGCGTAATTTCTTTTAATGGTCGTCCCTGATCCTGACGTTTGTCTCCAGAGCCTAAAACGTGCGGTAGACCGGAGCAGCCTCCGAACTCGACAATGACAGCTGACAGTTACGAAGTCGGATCTTCCGTGGAGTACTCCTGCGATGAAGGTCATCTACTAGTTGGTGCCACGGTCAGGACATGTCTGGACACAGGGTTCTATGATGAATTCCCACCAGTGTGTAAGAGTGAGTGTAAAAATCGACATACTATGCGTTAATCTGTAATCATTGTACGGTTCATATTTATAATTTATGACCATAATAATTTGATCTCTGATGATTTTTTTTCATTACACGAACAAATGGAGATGTTAAAGCATTTTAAATGGAACATATTTTTCGTTTCGCTGTTTTTACTGAACTAAATGCATAGACTAGTTCACGGCTTACCTAGTAATAATTGACAGTTGGAGGGTGGTAAACATGATAACGTAAACAGAGCCCAACTCCCTTCAGATGATAAGTGTTCAAAGTCTCCCATTGTTTTCTGCAACAATGGGAGACTAAGATCCTAAGACTAATGTAAGACTAAATGTCCAATACGTGTGGATTCTGGACCTCGAGGGGTTAAATATGATTGCTCGTGCAGGAATCGAGTGCGGTTACCCGGCGGAGATCCACCACGGCTCCTACGCGCTGATGAACGGATCCGTTTCGTATTTATCACACGTCCAGTACTCCTGTGAAGCTGGGTACGAGATGGCCGGACGCTCGCGTCTGGTCTGTGACATCGACGAGAGATGGAACGGACCTCCGCCTCGATGCGACGGTTCGTTATAATTATTATTCATTCATGGTCTTGATCATGATCCCTCATCATGATAGGTCTTCAGACGTTCACAGCTGGACATAGAACTTAAGGCTCACCACGATGACTGATATTGCGCTGCTTGCAACGGGCTGAATTCCACGACCTTCGTGTTAATCACGAGGGTGAAGTGGAAGTAGGCACGGCAGAAGATCCAAAATGTTGTTTGTTTTTAGTATGAGTCATTCGTCAATATTGGTTGGTAACTGCCTTAACAACAGCCTATCTGGACTTGTAGAACTGGTTTCTAATAATAATTACACCGATTCTTTTAATGCATTGGCAGATAATATCATCCTAGCCATAAACATGCTTGCAAATGCAAGTATCTTTCCTTCAGGTTTCTTGGATTGGACCGTGGATATACTATTCAATAGACACTTCAATTGCTTGCTTCAAGATGTGGCATACAAGTCGTGATGTCTGTGTACATAGCTCCACATAAGATTGAATTTTCATTTACATAGTCTCATTATGAAGTATAGAGGTTAATTTCGGAGCGTTTTTTACAGTGGTGCAGTGCGAAGATCCTCCACAAATATCGAACGGTCAAGTGTCGATGTCGCACAACGCGTCTGTATTCGGGTCGGTGGCTGAATACGAATGCTCTGAAGGCTTCGTTCT
The DNA here is from genome assembly GCF_030269925.1 of Bombyx mori. Classification (NCBI taxonomy): domain Eukaryota; kingdom Metazoa; phylum Arthropoda; class Insecta; order Lepidoptera; family Bombycidae; genus Bombyx; species Bombyx mori. The sequence continues at coordinate 2,429,278 of NC_085107.1, read as the reverse complement.
GCAAGGGCCAAGGAGGATCGCCTGTCTAGCTTCCGGACTGTGGGACAAATCTCCTCCTCTATGTCAGCGTGAGTATTTTTCTGCGGATTTAACACTGTTTTCAAAATACACTTTTAATGAAAAGGAAATACTGCTACGCGTTAAGGCTCGAAATAAATAAAACTTTCACCGAATTTCAAATTAAAACTCTATTAAACACTTAGAACACTTTACAATTCTCAATTCACTTCTTCGGCTTTTTGTCGCTTCGAGTAGAACCGATAACTAACTGCCTTCGTATCATCTCTGGAACGCCTTTATAGTCAACACTTCAAGACTACAATTATCGAGAAAATTCCCGATGGGGCGAGTCGTTTCGATATGTGTTTCCGCTATTTAATCATAGATGGCGTTACACTTCTCGAACGTTCTCGATGTTACTAGTTCTTTTGATATTCGTTTCTGCTATTTGATGACAAATAGCGTTACTCTTACCGGCGTAACAATACTTTAGAAAAAAATATTTAAGATATCATCTATTTTATTATTTGTGTGTATTATTATTTAATTCGTTGGTTAATTTCGAAAAGCGACCATGTTTATTTCATGATAACATTTAAAATAGTTTAAATGGAATAATATTCATTTAACAGCGGAAGAACGCCCGACGACGACCACGACAACGACCACGGCTCCTCCACCTCCACCTCCCAGTACGATCTTTACCCCTCCCCGCCTGCCCCCTACAACACCTCGCCTAGTCCTCCCCTCACGTCGCACCACGATCCGTCCTCTATCTTCTCCCACGCCGTTCATCACTCAAGAACCACGTCGCCCTAAGCCCAAGAGTACTACAGAGCGACCCACGACTAAGGGATACGAACGATTTCCTGAGAAGAAAGTCACAGTCCCAGACAGTCAGGACTCCGCAACGAGTCACGTCCCTCACATCATTGTGGCGAGTCACCCTAGAGAAAATCAGGTTTGTAGTTTTTTTATGGGCGTATCAGCGGACAAGCTCTCCGTAGAGGGGTATTTCCCTTCTAAATATTACCAAAGCGCTACGTCATTCTTCAAACGACGCTTCGAAAGCGTCCTGTGCGGTGAATTAGGTAGTAGGTAGAGTTCATCCATACTATCTGGAGCCGCTGCGTTCATCGACAGTGCGTTTCCAGAGATAATTTTTGCCACGTACCATTCGGCTTTGGAATGAGCTCCCCTCTACGTTGTTTCCCGAGCGCTATGACAAGTCGCACAAACGGACGCAATTAGTTATGTCATTCAAGAAACATTACGGTTTTCGTTCCTGGATTACTTGGTATTTTATGGACATCGATCGCATCGGTTAGATGTGAAGTCGTCGTGGCCTAAAGGACAAGACGTCCGGTGCATTCGTATCTAGCGATGCACCGGTGTTCGAATCCCGAAGGCGGGTACCTATTTTTCTAACCAAATACGTATTTAACAAATGTTCCACCACCCTGCCTATTTCTGCCGTGAAGCAGTCATGCGTTTCAGTTTGAAGAGTAGGCTCAAGAGCAACTGTTGTAACCATACTTGAGATCTTAGAACTTATATCTCAAGGTGGGTGGCGCATTTACGTCGTAGATGTCTATGGGCTTCACTAACCACTTAACATTAGGTGGGCTCGTCCACCCTACTAAGCAATAAAAAAAGTATATGCATGAATTTACGGCTAATCATTTCCGTCTCCAGATCATAGGTAGCGGTAACAATATCCGCGCCGAACAGAGTCCTGGGGTCAATGTCCCACAGCCGGTAGATGGTGAGCGCCGCGAATCCACCGGTCCTCGGCTGAACATCGGGGCTGTGGTCGCTCTGGGCGCCTTCGGTGGGCTCGTCTTCTTGATCGCCATCATCACGACCATCGTCATCCTCGTTAGAAGGTAACCGAGAAGAATACAAATTCAGATCATGCAATCATTTTAATAAAAGATAGTCTGAAATAACTATCCAAATGGAACGTGATTACAAATAAATTGATTATACCTACTCGTAATAAAATAGGAACGCTAATATTGCGTTGTTGACATAAAGATTTTGTTTTTTATAATTGTACCTTAAAATATAAAAGCAACAAACGCTTTATTGAACCTACAGGGCGAGCACCGAGAACAATCTAGAATAATCGATCGATTTAATATTGTTTTAATCTGTTAACGACATTATCTATATATATACTAATATATAAATCTACAGTTGTTTTTACGGATGTTCCGTTATAACTACTGAACCATGCCTCCGATTGACTTGAAACTTGGTATCCATGTATCCTTGGTATCCATCCATGAAAATACATGTAATTAATGGATAGGTTAATATTTATATGAGTGTTAGACTCCCTACACCAGTTGCGGGGGCGTTGGTGATGAGAATCTTTGTGGGGGTGAGAAATAATAATGTTAATTTTAAATGCCCAGCGAAGCTGGCGGATACCTTAACTAGTAGGTGAGCTCACGAGGCTCAAACCTGACGACGTTGCTAACGCGAACCCTAGCAAAAGGCGTGCTTCGCAGAATCTACCGCCGGATCGGAAACGCGACCCACTGAGAAGATCCGGCGAGAAACTCAGTGGGTTGTGTCTGAGGGTTAATTTACTCGTCGAGCCCTTTGAGGTTCGACGAGAACGATGACCGGTCAAGCCTGCTTATGTATGACAAAAAGAAAAAAAACTAACGCACACAATGACGTTAGCGGTCGCAAGCGTCCGCCGCCCGCAGTAAGGGAGCTGCCCTCGCGTTGGTACACGCTACTGGCGCTGCCCTTCCCCGACCAGCATGTCGGGAGGCGAGAGTTCGTCAGGACGCACAGACACGCGCACCGCGCCGGACACTTCTCCAACCCTTTATAGCGAGTGCGTTTATATTTTAAGGTACCGCGTCGTTGGCGATGTGGTGGCTGATGAGTTTAGATTACGGTGTTATTGTCGATTTATAAACAAAGTGTCTCTTTAGTGCGCTAAATAAAGCGATTTCATGTATATCTGAGCGGAATAAATAAATTAATTTCTGATTTGTCACGCAGTTTAAGCTAGACCTGTGCGCTTAGTGCGAGTTTTTTAACGTCCTCGATTGCGTAAAAGTTAACTCAAATGTATACACAGTTGGAACAGCGCCCCTAGCGGCAAACGTAGGTAAACGTTCCAACTCCATACAAATTTGAGTTAACTTTTACGCTATCGAGGCCGTTAAAAAACTCGCACTAAGTACACAGGTTAGGACAGTAGGATAGTGCGCGATTTCGTTCAACAAATCGGTGAATTTTAAGCATTTAGCGACAACCATGATGATTTAAAATGGATCTTAGGTTAGAATTACTTTGTTACGACAGTGATAAAGCTTCAACGAATGCATGTATTCTATATGCATATAACAATCGTCAAAGCGAAGCGTGTTTAATTTGAACTAGTAATATATATTTTATTCGTTTATTTTGTAAGACAATATCATATATCTATATATACGCATAAGAAGCTTAATAAGTATAATTGTTATATTTATTCATGTTATATTAATTCTTATTGTCAGCCGCCACGTCTCAATGCGTGATCGCACTGGAGTTTGGCACGCGCTATGCAAGAAAAACGTATTCGTAAATACACACACTGCTTATCACACATCAAGGGATTTTAGTTCTCACCTTATATCACCGAAAAGAAGCTAAATGTTGCAGCTTAAAATGACACCGAATTTCATATTGGTTTTACCACCACACTTTACAGATATGGTATCGCACATTTAATTTAGCACACCGCTATGTTTAATATTAAATATCCACATTAAATTGTACGCTACAATCAATTTCATTCAATGACTAACCGTTAAGAACCACTGCATAATAAGTTTATGATATTGAAACGGCTTTAAAAAAAAAATCCTTAATTTCGTAACGAGGCTTTCAAAGAAAATTAGTATTTCCATCTATGGGCCATTTTAGTCTAATAAAAATGGAGTCAACATTTGTATTTTTTCCTATATCATTTCAGTGCTGCGGTAATAATCATCAACTCGATCATAAGACTCGATATTGAGTTTAAATAAAATATAAAATCAAAATAATTGAAATAACGAAATAATATCAATAAATCGTAATACATTTTGTCTCTGTTTTTAAGTGCCATTACTTAGATTAAGTCATAATTGTATTTGTCTTACTCGCAAATGTTTATTGCTCGGCATGCTTATGCTTATGAAATAAACTTGGTATTTCAGTAGGAAGCACAACAAAGGCAAGAGGTACAGGCACCACGTATCCCCGGACTGCAACACCGTCGCTTCCCTGGACTCCTCATCGTCGGAGTCCAGGAGTGGCCTCAACAGGTACTACCGCCAGGCTTGGGAGGAGCTGCACGAGGCCACCGGGGCTAAGCACGGTCACAGGAGACATGAAAGGGAAGCACCGAAGGATGGGTCTGAGTTGGTTGTGTCCGACGTGCACCCTGCACCTCATGCGAGGGACAAGAGGCGCCACCATCACCACCACCACCACCGCGACGCTAGACACCCAGATTGGCAGCCACCGCACCGTCCGCATCATAACCATAAACCTAGATATTAAAAGACTGTTTCGATACGATCCCCAACTGCAAACCTTAAAAGGAAAAAACAATATTATGTTTTTTAGTTAGTACCGAATTCCTTATTTGGATTTATTATAATTTTATGGTATATTATTTAATACTTCTGTATTAGAATGTGAACTTGATCAAATTTTCTTTTGGTAATGTGTATTAGTATATTTTTTATTGTAGCTTATACATAGCTAAATTTGTTCAAAACTGATCAAATGATAGAGCAATACTTTATGACATTCCAAAATGGCGCCAAAAATAACAAGAGTACCAAATAAAGTTTAGTTTGTTCTGTATTTTTGTTAATTAATCGTCCAACAATAGATAAATTACTGTTTTTTTTTGTTTATATTATAGAAGTTTCTATGAATATTTGAGCCGTAAATTAAATATAATAGTACAATATATAAAGTCTAACGGATATTCCAGTATTTTATTATAAATTTATTCTTTCTTTGCTTAGCTA